>NC_056734.1:404675863-404925863 GCF_019279795.1 Protopterus annectens | reverse complement strand
AGAAAATCGGATGAATTAATTTGCTTTAGTACAATAAAACAAGTCTGTATATGCAATAATACATTATTTGCTTATATAAAACACAGTGACAGTGCATTAAGTGGAATACTTACATAAAATACTAACTAGATGGGATAAGGGGTTGGCATAATGGTTAAGATGTTTACCTCACAGACACAAGGTGCAGGGTTAGATTCTCACCTTTAGTGACAATCGGCTAGGCTTAAAATGGCCCAGAAGAGCAGCTAGTCTACTACTTACCTATGAACACACACCTATGAAAAAGGTTATTTATAATAATTGTCAGTTGACAACTGAGTACGTTTCTGCAAATAACACAATGGAGCCATGTCAGCTCCAAATAAAGGGTGCATATGTGTCAGGCAGCATGCCAATGGCCAAATATGTGGCCATTGGCAAGGTACCCCGATGCAAATATGATAATTAAGTTTAAACGCAGTGCAGCCCTGTGCAAACAGGCTGCACTATATAAAACATAAAAATGAAGGTTATAAACCCACAAATGTGGGTTTTATGCAATACATGGATTTACAATGCAGGGACCAGCAGACCAAAAACAACATGGCCACCGTTTAGTGGTTGCTAAGGGGGGAAGCTGAGTCTAAGACATGTAACTAAGCATTAGTAGGCAATCTGATGTAAATGAGTGTTAGGATACTGAATTCCACTGTCACGTAGCAAATGAGCACATTCTGAGTAGTGTAAGAGATACATAAGGGGGAGGAATAGAGTAGGAGATAGGTGACATCACAGGGGGGAATGGCAGAAAGAAATGCAGTTCATTGGAAGTCAGTGTTACATGACAGATGTCAGACACATATCATGGAAAGAGGAGTGCCACAAGATAAGCATGGGAAAGTCAAGAAATGGAAGGTGTACACTGTTACTTACACCAAAGTTTCTTGCTGGGCATGCATGCGCACGTGTGCGCGCCATAAGGCGCGAGTAGGGCAGTGTGTGCACGCGTGTAAGGCAGACTGAGCATGTGGGAGCCTGTTGGAAGACTTGTAAGACTGTTTGCGCTGGTGTGCGCACGCTTTAACCCGAATAAGGCGATTCTAAACCGTGTAAGCATGTGTACGCGCGTGTAAGCCACTGTGAGCGTGTTTCTGCTGGTATGTGTGTTGCTCCCCCATGAGGAAACAGAAAGGAAACAGGAAGCAACATAATTAGTAGGAAGCTAGCAGGGAATACAGCTGGAGCTAGTAGGTGAAAACAATTAGAAGCAGGCAATTACGTAGGCAGAATAGTAGCCCAGCCAAGCACTTAATACTCTGCAAACAGCAGTGCAGGATGTTTCTCTCAAGAGACACTGCAAGACAGGAGTAAGCTATTAGAAGTGAAACCTGAAAAAGCTGAACTCAAAGCAGAAATGCTAGGGGCTGCCATAGCTGTCATAAGGAGACATAGGCTACTTGCTGAGGGTGGTGACAATGCAAATGGTGCCAGACAATCCACAGTGAGGAGACGGAGAAGAGTGTACAGGCCCATGGTCACCTACCACGGGTTACATGAGCTGGAGATAGTGGAGTGCTATAGAGTGGACAGAGACCTCCTGCAGCAAATTGTTGAGCTGTGCAGGCCACGTCTCACACACAGAACAAACAGAGGGGAACCCATCCCAGTGGAAACCAAGGTATGTGTTGGCCTAAGAATACTAGCAACAGGTACCTTCCAGAGACCAACTGGTGATATGATGGGGATATCACAGGTATCAGCCTCCAGGGTACTGCACCAGTTCCTGGATGCCATGTCAGCACATGTCGGTGATCATGTATATTTCCCCAATGCCCGTGAGGTATTGGCCAGCAATATACGTCTCTTCCAGCAAATAGCGGAATACCTTGAGGTAGTGGGTGCAATAGACTGCACGCACATACGCATCAAAGCACCAGCCGGTGAGTGGGGTAGGGCCTATATTAACCGCAAGGGCTTTCCCTCCATCAACTGCCAGGTCGTGTGTGATGCCCAGGGCATAATAATGAATGTGTGTGCTGGCTGCCCTGGGAGCTACCATGATTCCCATATCTGGCATTTGACGCAGATGTACCAGACATTTGCCAATGGGGACATCCCACATGGACATCTAGTGGGGGATGCAGGTTATGCACTGGAGCCGTGGCTGATGACACCCATCAGAAACGCACACACACCTGAACAGGAACACCATAATGAGGCACACGCACAAACACGTAATGCAATAGAGCGTGTGTTTGGGCTGCTCAAGTCACGGTCCCGGTGTCTGGGCACATCTGGTGGAGCCTTGCAGTACTCACAAACTACATGTACCCAAATTGTCATGGTATGTGCTATGCTACATAATATGATCTTGCGAAAACAGCTGCAGCAGGACCAGCATAGGGCCGGGCCAAACAGCCCCCCACCATTGCCAAGGCCATCACAGGCAGAGCTTGACTCAGAGGAGGAACAACCTGAGCCTGCCCCAGTAGGCAGAAGGAGGCGTGCCCAGTATGCCCTGGCCTTGGCAAAGAGGCAACGCATAGCACATACACTGGCTCAGTAGGAACCCTGGGAATGATACCCCTCTCTGACTCACTCAGAGGCAGCCCTGCAGCACCACCTGAGGCATGAATGCCATGTGTTAAGCAATGTAACACCATGTAGTATATGCAAACTTGATGACCCTGACTAACATCCTACCCTCACCAAGCATGATGCCACAATATGACGATGAGATGATCAATTGCAATTATTGGCTGAAGTATTGCAGTTAGTCAAAGGGGATCCAATGTGTGCCAGCCTGGGATGACATGCTGAGCATGACATGATGCTCCACCTGCTAGGGGTGGTGTGCACCTATCAGTTCAGGCCTTATGGATACTGGCAATGGCTGTTGTTACCCACAGCGTGCCTTGAATAGGTAAGGCTCAAAACACAAACCCACCTCCATAGGTATCACAAGGGATAAGAACCTAGATGTAATGCTACCCAATGCCAGAAGTCTAAACAGCAAGATGCATGCAGTCTAAACTCCCCCAGTATGGAGAATGTTGATATCTGTCCTGTAACAGAAAACTGGGTCAAGGCTCACAACAGCACCCTAACACTACCAGGTTACACCTCATACTGTGCTGTACAGCCTCAAAACATGGAACAAGCTACAAAAGGAGGGTGATTAGCAATAATTGTCAAGGTTAACCACACCCCCACATTGGTACCACAACAAGAAGCAGCATGGACTAGCCATGGTCAAGTAACAGCGGCTAAAACTGCCTCCCAGTTTATAGCCTGCTACAGACTACCATCCTAACACCAGGAACTGCACTTGGCCTATGTTGGAATACATGAATATATCAAGCCCTCCAAACCACATTATATTGTGTGACTGAAAATACCCAAACATAGACTGGGAGCATTATACTAGCTCCAACACTGTAGGACAAAAGTTCCTAGAATCCATAAACCAAAATGGCCAGGAACAACGTACCACTCCCACAAGAGGGGTAAGCATACTGGATGTGATAATCAGCAACATGGGTACTGGATGGCAAGATGAGAAATGTATCCCTCACTGGTAAGACCAGACCATAGAGTAATCACACTGGATATACACATCCTGACCACAGTCCCTGGCCAGAAAACCACAGTGAAAAACATGTGTAAAGCAAAAGTTGCACTCCTCCAAACTGATGTGGAATCCATTAAAGGCCCTGTGCAGGTGCAAAATATGGGCCACACCTCAGAACCTGTTATACAGGCATTCCATGAACACTGCCAGGATTGCTTGGATTATGCAATCCCAAATAAAACCAAGACACAATGCCATACACACAGGCATCTGGCATGGTGGACTCCAGCCATTACCAAACCATGCAAGAGAATGAGGAAGCTACTACATGATAGAGAAAACATAAAAAGGGAAGTAATCACTGAGGTTGGGAGGGTGGCCTAATGGTTAAGGTGTTTGCCTTACAAACACAAGGTGTAGGGTTTGAGTCTCACAAGGGATAATTGGCTAGGCTTAAAATGGCTCGCAAGGGCAGTTAGCTTAGTACTAATCTATGAACCTATGAATCAGTAGTATGGCAATAAACTATGTCCACACATACAATCCACTAAGGCCAGCTACAACAAGTTGAATCTGTGAATCTTGAGGCAATGTTACACCTGCCCCAAGTACACAGACAACCCTCACCTCCCCCCAAGAAATACAAATATATGTGAGAGATGCAACCATTTATCCAAACCTGAGGCTGAGCTCTCTCATCTCAGTACTGTCAAAAGTAGTCAGGAGGAGAAGGTAACCACACACACCAAAAACCCAGTCTCACATAGACCTATCACAATTGCAAACCAAAGACATAAACACAGAAAAACATTCCCGGAGGCCCTAATTACAAACACACCACATCAACAGAGGCCTCCAAAGCAGACACCCAAGCAACCACAACCTCCAAACATAGCACATGCAACACATAGTACACAAAGCTGGTGTGCCAAACAGTCACAGGCCAGAAGGAGAAACAACATGCCTGATACAGTTGTAATAGGTGACTCCATAGTCAGACACACTGCTGTCCCACTCACCAGACTGAACAAGGGAAAGGGTACAGTAAGCTGCCTGTAGGCTGCTACAATACGCCACATAACAGAAGTATGCAGGTCACATCAAAGCAAGTAGAAATATGATGCAGTCATTGTCCATGCTGGCGTGAATGACCTGAAATGTACCTCCCCGGACTACATGAAAAGAGACATAGACGAGCTCTCCGATTATGTAGTCCAGGCCGGGATGACACTGACCATGTGCAGCATCCTACCCTCACCAAGAATGATACCACAGTACAAACACAGAATGATCAGCTTTAACAAGTGGCACAATTACTGGTGTCATTCCAAGGGGATCAAATGTCTGTCTGCTTGGGATGTCATGCTTGACAAGCCACGCTGCTGTTCCAGGGATGGCTTGCACCTGTTACCACTGGGCGTCTGGATATTGGATAAGGCTCTTGCCACCTCCAATGAGACTTTCGTAGGCAAGGCTGAAAAGACTAACCCACCACCCTAGAAAACATAAGTGGAAAGAAACATAAGGGTAATGCTGACCAATGCCAGATGTGTAAACCTCAATATGCATGCTCCCGAGGCCCTCCCCATTATGGAGAACATTGATGTCCGTGCAGTGACAGAAACCTGCAGCAAGGCTCCTGACAGCACACCAGCACTACCAGGTTATACCTCATATCATGTGTTATGGCCCCAAAACCTGGACCAAAACATAAAAGGAGGGGGAGTATCCATATTCAGCACAGACACCCACACGTCCAGGTAACTGACAATGCACAAAGCCTCGGAGACCACCGATGTGCAACTAACCGTAGTCAAAACTACTGTACAGTCTGTAGCATGCTACAGACCACATTCTCACACACAGGAACCCCACCCAGCCATCCTGAAGACACTGGACAGTATGAATGTCTCACCAAATACCAAACAAGGTACTCACAAATTACCACATAGGTGGTAATCCATTATGTATGGAAGGAGTAATCAGGGGACCTAGGGACACTTATGTGACACTCACATTACCAACATGGCTAGGAAGACTGTCTATATTGGACACCGTATCATGAAAGGATTCACATCTATGTCAACAGAGGTCATTGTGCCCCCATACTGTTCTCTTATCAGACCCATACTCTAGTACAATGCCTCATTTGGGATGTACCTTACCCGACACCTGCAGCAGTTAGAAAGACCTCAAAGGTACCTCACCAAGAGGATAAAGGGTCTCAAATATATGTCATATGCTGCCTGGCTGTAGACACCCCAGCTGAATGCAGTCACATACTGCCTACACAGAGGCGTTGTATGCCTGTTGTACAAGGCCATGTCCAACACAGGAGTAATGGACATGCTCCACCCCAGGAAACCCAAACCCATTGGAGCTGTGAGAGTGAGAGATGTCAACCTCAACACATAATGAAATAGGATATGCTGGAGGGACAGATACATAACCCAGAGGCTCCCTACACTCTGGAACAGAATCCCACTCCATGATAGGCAGAGCCCCTCACTGACACTCTTCAGCAGGAATCTTGCCAAGTGGATGGATGATCATAGATGTACACTAGGGGTCTTCACTGTGTCATGTCCAGACAGAGGCACAGTAAAATAAATCATAAATGGCCATAATATTCACATAGCAAGGGGTGGCAAAAGCCACACACACTCTGGCTAGGCTTATAAATGCCCTAGGGTGGATAGCCTAGTATGAACCTATGAACCTATGAAGATACAAATTGTACAGGACACTAAGGATAATCACAAGGCTTTCTTAACTGATGGTAGGAACCTTGTTGGGAATTCATAGATATTCTCTGAATCACTCAAATATTACAAACAACATACCAAACAGACACACGTATTGCCAACATCCAACCTGACAGGTGCAGTGCAAACCCCCCCCCCAAATGCAAAATATCTATCCCAGCAGAGTGCTGGTCCCCTGACATTGCAGATGCTGAGGTAACAGCCAGCATCTACAAAGCAAAACACACAGCATCAATGGTATGAGATGGTGTCCTGGGCTGAGTCCAACATGGACTCCAAGAAGAATGGAATGCCAAATCACACTACTGCTCAATGTCAGCCTTACCACAGGATATGTACCCAAAGAGCAGTGTACAACAACACTGGCCTTCTCAACAAAGGTGTTGCCTGAATGGATACTGCAAACTACCATCCCAGAATCCTGACAAGCTTGGTCTGCAAAGCTATGGAAAGGATCAGCATGTACCGCAGACATAAAGATATTGGGGACCTACTGACACTGGACCCTACCCAGTGTGGCTTTCTTAAGTGCAGATCCTGCCCCTTAAACATGTTTGACTCATTTGAAACAGTCATTAAGGTCATTGATGGGGGAATGTGGTCCACACAGCGTAGCTGGACCTTGCAAAGGCTTCCATACAATACCCCACATGTTCATTATAGATAAGCTCACCAGCTTAAATATAAACCCCTATATCAGTAGAGGGGTTGCAAACCAGACCAAGGACAGAACTGACATGGTCAGAAATGCTGCAGCCATGTCAGACTACAAACCAGATATAACTGGCATCCCACAAGGCTTGGTCCTGGGACCTCCCTCGTTTTGTATATATGTCCCATAGGTACAGGCCAACATGGAAGGACTGTGTCTGAACATATTTGCAGAGGACTACAAACTGGCCACCATATCTGACCCTCCAGCTGACACAAGCATCCCACAAAGGGCCACATAGAAACAGACAACTGGTGCCATAGCCATGTTAGCAAGCTAATTGCAGAAACGTGTACAGTCAACCCCTGTGGATATACAGTAAGTGCCCACCAATTACCACATAGGTGTTAACCCATTAAGTACTTAACATGTAATGAGAGACCTGGGGACACAAGTTGATAGATATCCTGCATTGGACAAGCATGTGGCTGTAGTGGTTACAGAAACATACCATATACCCACCTAATCATGAAGGTTGTCAGATCTAAATAAGGGGAGGTCATTGTGGCTCTGCAGTCATCCTTCATCAGCATTACAATTGACTACAATAGCCCCTGTGGGATGTACCTCAGCAGACACCTCCATCAACTGTAAAGTCCCCAAAAGTACCTCACCAGGAGTATCAAAGAGCTTGAACAGATGCCATGTGTTGCCTGATTAAACAAACTGCAGTTCCACACACTGCCATACTGCCCACCCAGAGGCAAGCTATGCCTGATGTATAAAGCCATGTCCAAGCTGGAATCAATGAACATACTTCACCTTGTACAATCTGAATGGCAGTGAGCTATGCACATGAGAGACCTGAACCCCAGCACTGACATACATAGGACAAGCTGTACTGAATGATCCATAACACAGAAGCCACCCCCACTCTTGAGTAAACTCCCAGTACAGGTTAGCCAGAGAGTCACTCATCAACTCTCCTCAAGAGGAATCTTGATGAGTGGATGGGAGATGGTAGGTTTACCCTGGGTATCACTGTTATGTCACGGGTAGACAGAGGCACAGTATACTAACCATGACATATGTCATGGCAAACTCCAGTTACAATGTGTGTCAAAGGACAAACACACTCTCCAACTAGCATTAGAAATGGCCTAGGGCACATTTGTAGTGTTTGCCAATGTACACCTATGTTGTGGAATACGCTACCATTGTTGGACAAGCCTGGTTTAAGTAGTTCATATCTGAACATAATGCAACATGGTCAGATGTGCACAACTGGCCCCTAACCAGTCTGTTGTGCTCACTATGAAAATGTAAAGCAGTGATAGGACTAAAGCCCAGGATACTGTCCACCACAGTGAAAGTACTGAACCAGTACACTATACGGTACTACAGTGTTAGGTCAGTATGAAAGGATGTTGACAACTGTATGCAAAGTATCCCATGCAAACCCTGCAGGCACAGTATAATCCCTGTTGTGTTCAGACACAAAGCAGTTGGACAGTAACTACACAACATGACACACAACACACAACCATAAATGTGAGATATTGTTGAAGTTCACACTCATCCACAAATGTGGTAGGCTGCAGAGTTCAACATATGGAAAGCTCACACTGGGCATGCTCGCACACTTTGATAAATGAGACATATGTTAGACAACATGCCATGGAAAGCCTGAACTGGGCATGCTCACACACTTAGGCCAAATCTCAGTTTAGCAGTTGGCCACACATATCTGGTATTTGTACATGTTATTCCAGGAACCAACCACATTACAGCAATCTGCCCAATGCACACAGTTAAATGACTACAGAGACATAAGTGATATAGTGGATCCCTCTCATATTCAAACATCTTCCACAGATACACAAGTTGTTCATAGAAACAGGGAATGCTATGGCAATAAAGACCTGCAAACAGTTTATCAGCAACATATATTGTGCATCTGACAATTAAACATATGGTTGTAGAGGTCAACACTAGGCTGTTTGCCCTAGGGAATGACAGCTTAGCCAGAGTGTGCTTGGCGTCTGCCTCCCCAGTACAGTAGGCTACTGTGCCACTGTAAAGTAGGTCACATAAGGCACCATGTGAGGCTAGTGCACTGTGCCTTCGTCAAGCAGGGACACAGTGGAGATCCCAGGGGTTGAATTTGCTAAGCCACATCCATGTTGTTGGTGTGTGCTGTAAGAGGGTTGGTGAGGACCTCTAACAGTAAGTGGGCATCAATAACAGACTGAGGGGAGCCTTATCTGCAGTGTCTGGACAATTTCACTGTCAACACTTTGTCGTGATGATTATGAGGGATTGAAGTGTTGTGCCAGTACTGTTCACAGATGTCCTCCCTCTGTGGGCTACTGCTCTGCAATGTATTAGCTCACTCTGTCTGTTGGACAGCTCAATTATGGCTGGTGTACACCTGACAGATGTCCTGTTGTGGAGGAGTCATGGGTATATTTGGGATAGCATAATCAATGCAAATCTTCCACATGCTCATAGAATGCAATTGTCAAGGATTATGCAGAGTGGCCTGTATACTCCCCCAGCATGGGTCCTTTGAAGTCTTCCACCCCAGTCTTCACAAGTGTAAAGTCTGCTTTTGATAAATACACTTTGTTTGCTGTGACAACCTTGCCTGGGGGTGGGATGGGATATGGATGTCCAGGGAAAGGTGGGTATGGTCAGATATCAACAATGGTGGTCTACCTCTGGTGTGGAACAGTGAGTACCCATGTTGCAGATGGTCAGGTGCAATATGTATTCCCCCTTGTGGCTGTGGTGAGTGGTTCTGCCATAGCACATGGACTCACAAATTGTAGTGGCTGTAGGGTAATGTTGTAGAGGCTTGAGTAGTTCCCACACACAATATACCTGTACCTGACATTAACAACTGGAATGGTGTATGTGAACACCTTCATATCTTGGCATTGTTCCCAAGGAAGCAAAGGGTGTGTCCTGGATGTGGGAGGGGTGGTCCAAACTGGTTGTGTTGTGTGTTACAGGTCCTGTGGTCACAGAGCATGGTATAGAACATAACCTGTCAGTGCTGATGTGCATATCTGACCCTGAAGTAGGTGGCTGCAAATGCATATATATGCTATCCCCCACCTGACAGGTAGTACTAGATGTACATACCTCTGTAGAAATAATGATGTCAGCACCCTATAAATACTGCAGGTGCAGAACAGATGCCCAGTAATTCGGATAGTGCGCTCTGCTAATGCGTCTCTCTCAAGTGTCATAATATAATTAGGTAGGGGTTTGAATCCTGCAAATGCTCAGTGCGTGTGGGTGAGCGGGTTTGGTGTGTGTGCAGCTCTGTGTGAGAGAAATGCCCCTTTTGGCAACTAGGAGAACACACTACAGGATGCACATTCCCCTTTCTAAACACTGATGATGTCAGCACCCTATAAGTACAGCAGGCGAAGAAAACTCTCCCAGTAATGTAAATAGCGCACTCTGCTAATGCGTCCGTCTTAAGTGTCATAGCATAGTTCGGTCATGGTTTGAATTCTGCAAATGGCAAGTTTGGGTGAGGTGGGTTAGTGTGTGTGCATTTCTGTGTGAGGGAAATGTCCCTCTTGGCAACTGGGAAAACACAGTACAGGATGCACATTCCCCTTTCTAAACACTGATGATGTCAGCACCCTATAAGTACAGCAGGAGAAGGGAAACCTTCTATTAATGTGAATAGTGCGCTCTGCTAATGCGTCCATCTTGAGTGTCATAACTTAGTTAGATAGGGGTTTGAATCCTGCAAATGGCAAGTTTGGGTGAGGGGGGTTAGTGTGTGTGCAATTCTGTGTGAGGAAAATGTCCCTTTTGGTAACTGGGAAAACACACTATAGGATGCACAT
Organism: Protopterus annectens; assembly: GCF_019279795.1. Lineage (NCBI taxonomy): Eukaryota > Metazoa > Chordata > Ceratodontiformes > Protopteridae > Protopterus > Protopterus annectens. Next base: position 404,915,027 of record NC_056734.1, on the reverse strand, counting down.
TCCCCTTTCTAAACACTGATGATGTCAGCACCCTTTAAGTACAGCAGGAGAAGGGAAACCTCCCAATAATGTGAATAATATGCTCTGCTAATGCGTCCGTCTTGAGTGTCATAACATAGTTAGGTAGGTAGAGGTTTGAATCCTGCAAATGGTAAGTGTGTGTGTGTGCAATTAAATGTGTGAGAGAACTGACCCTTTTGGCAACCAGTACAACACACCAGCTGGTGCATATTCCAATCTCTACACAGATGATGTCAGCACCCTACAAGTACAGCAGAAGAGGGCAAATCTCCTAGTAATGCAAATAACATGCTCTGCTACTGTGTCTCACTACTGTCATAGCACAGTTAGTTATGGCTTTGAATTCCACACACAGAATGCCCATGTGTGTGGGTTGTTGTTCACAATAATGCATGACATCGATTAAACCAGTAATGGCAATGGACACAGATGATGTATGTGTGTGCCAAATACACATATGTACCTGTGACCTTCAATAGTTCCCATGTCTGACGCCTGCCACATGTGAATACATGGTATTTGCACTGGATAACATTATGACTGTGGTCTTCTGTGCAGGTGCTGCATGTGGTATGTGTATATACAGTGTGAGTTGTATATAGTATCATCCTAGCAGCGGGGATACACATCTGGTCTGGGGCATATAGTCTACATGTTGTTGATGAACAGGTGCTGCATGTTTTCACCTGTTGTGGGAGTGGTAACAAGTTGTTCCATAGCAATGCAGTGACTACATGCTAGAACATTTCAGCTAGGGTGTTGTAGCTACAGTAATTCATCAGCATTCAGTAATATCAGCATTCTTGGTGACGTATGATGCCAACCAAGGTCAGGGTCATACCAGCCTGTGCCACATGCTCAGAGAGCCCTTCTATGTTCCCTATCATGTAGTCCAGGGAGGTACATCACAGGTCAGCCATAGTGGCATGGACAATGACTGAGTCATATGTGTCCATGCCTCTAACTGACCTGTATGCTTGTATGTGGTGAACCATAGTGCCCCACGGGCATATCACTGTGACCTTCACCTTGTCCAGCCTGGTGAGTGGGACCTCACTGTACCAGACAATAAAGGTACCTAACACAACTGTAGCAGGTGTGTTGTCTAGCCGTACAGGCTGTGACTGTTTGGCACACAGGATTTGTGTGCTATGTGTTGCATGTGCTGTGTTCTGGCTTAACGTATGCCTGTGTGCCAGTTGCAGAGGTGTCTGCTGCTCAGGCAGGATGCTATTCTGAGGCTCCATGAATGGCCCAGTGTGTTCATGTGTTTGGATTGCTGTCAGTGTAGGTCTACAACAGACTGGTATTGTAGTCACTGTAGTATTTCATGCCACCTGACAGGTTATGCCAGTACTGGGTTCAGAGTGCTTAGTCCCCAGTTTGGCTATGTGGTTGCATCTCATACATGTGTTGTATGTCCATGTGTAGGGGAGAGGGTTGACTGTGTACATGTGGCAGCTGTGACATTGCCACATGACCCACATATTCCACAACTGTACCATAGAGGTGACTGACAAGTGACCTTTGCACATGCTACCATAGTATTGTGATTGCCATGGTGATTAACAGCAGATAGGGCCAATGGGGAACAAGGTACAGAAGGTGAGTATGTGAGGGTGTAGTGCCTGTGATTAGTTAGCACTGGCATATATGACTGCTCACGTGGACAAATGCCAGGTAAGTCATATGCAATGTGTCACAGGCAACGTACATGTGAACAGGACAAACAGTGACGTTCTGTCAAGTGAGACATGGACATACATATAGTAAGCTATGCAGATGTCACTAGGAGTCCACAGAAGCTCTGTAACTCTGCATTGCAGGTGGGATCAGTGTTCCAGGGTAACTGCAAGCAAACATGCATGCAAACAAAGCTACAGTAAGCAGGGCTGCATGTAGTCCATTGTACAACAAACAAGCTGTACCACTTCCAGTAGGTAACAGTGCAAATATGCAGGCACTATACATATGTACATGGAAATACACATGTCAGATGGCTAGGGTCCAGTCTCAGCGCACACAAGTGTACAGACCATGTACCATCAGGATGTACAATAACTGGATGGAAACCCAGGTGCTCATACCTGCAGTAATACACATGTCAAATAACAGACACTGAGCCTTCACTCAGTGGTTCCATACTTAGTAGGATGTATGCTACCTGTCCTGCCACCACAGTATCCCTGACATTTATGGGGACTCTCCCTCCTGTGAAAGTTAGTTTTGTGTGTTGGGGCATGGTATGAGATGTCAGCTTGAAGTGCTAGGGTGCTCCTGTTTGTCCTGTACCAGTCGTGTAGTACTGCACACATATCAACATCTTCAAACATCTGCATTGCAGAGTCCAGTGTGGGCAACATGCCACTTGCAGTTTACATGTCCATCATTGCGTATCAATACTTTCATTACCTTATCCCCTGTGCTACCTATGTATGTAGCCTTCTGTTGACATCCTTACCACCAGTATGCCAACATGTGCAGATGATACACTATGGTACTTACCATGGGTGTAGACAACAGTACAAGACAATCATACCCTTACTGCATCAGGCATGCTGGGATATACCCACAATTATATCAGCACACAGTACTGTTAACAACATTATACTATTACTACACGTCTATGTAGTCACCCTGTGCATCAGCAACATGTTAACCTGTACCTGCACTGATGTTACAGATTGCAGGAGGTGGCACAGTTTCATCATATGCACAGGGTGTGAACTTGGTATGCCTGAGTCTGCCACTGATACCACCAATTGACATGTATGTGCATGTGTGTTGGTGAGGGACAGCAGTACAAGGTGGAGCAATGTTGATGCAGTGTGTGCGGGTATGTGGTAGCCCTAGGTGTTGTCAATTCACATGTGTGTATGGATGCACACAGTTCCACCTCATGGCTGCCATATACTGGTGTTTGTGGACAGCCACAGACTGTACCTGCCAGGTCATACAGATCAGTGTCTCTGGCCACGGACACTGTACCTGTGCCTTACAGGGGTGCTACGGACCATATCCGGTAACAATCCAGACTGGGTACTGTCATCAGAAGCAGGTGTTCGTTGACTGGACAAAGATCCCTGTCGGGCCTGTCCAGAGCTACGTGCACATGGTCTCCTGGGGTGGTCTGATGACAGCACAGACCCAGCATTGCTGGGGCTGATGCTGGCACTATGGGGGCGGCTGCAGCTCTGTTGTCATCCGCGATGACTGCTAGCTGCTGCTGTTGCTGGCATACGCCCACGTCGACGCCTCAACCATCTACCATCGCCCTGGCTCATGGAAATGTAGTTGTTGAACCGATCTAATATGTCCCCACAACGTCTGTCTATGACATCGGTGAAGTTACAGATGGCAGCCACAATGTCACGCATACTGTCAGTCATGGCTGTGCAACATGCTGTCAGCTCCCTCAGACCCTGTCTGATGTACTGTTCCATATGTGACTGTGCCTGCATGACAGCCCAAAACATAGCTGAGGTTGTAAGACCTCTGTGGGCATGTCTGACAGGGGCAGTATGCCCATGGATGGTCCCACGAGAAGCCCTGGACATCTATCTGTGTGGTACCATCTCAGGGCCATGCCCATGGCTGCTGTGTGGGGAAGCATGTGCCACAGATACCACATTACCCTGGTCAATGCCCACTGTATCCTGTGCATCACCTAGGGGCATTGGTGACAAAGGGTGTATTGGCAGGATAACTGTGCGCATTGATGGGGTTGACAGCTGTGTACTGTCAATTGGCTGACCAATGACGGACCCTGGCATACCTTCCTGTGCCATTACATAGATGTCATCATTATCAGTACCTGTGACACCTGATTCAGGTTCCCTGCTGCATGACACCAGAGCAGCACCAGAACCTGTGGGAGGGAAACAGGAAACACAGTTTACAATGTCTACACAATGTTACCAGTGATGCACACATGCACACATGCACAGGTGCACACATGCACACATGCACAGGTGCACACATGCACACATGCACAGGTGCACACATGCACACATGCACACATGCACACTTACACACAGTTGCACACTTGCACACAGTTGCACACTTGTACAGTACTCAGTATGCGAGATATCAACAAACATACACACCTACATGCATACACAGAGCACTACTCAGTGAGCCTAATATTACTATTACTATCAAGACTATTAAAGGTATTGTTAATACACACTCACCAGCATGGATAGGCTGCATTGCTGCTACACCGGAGGGATCTGCAGAAGTGAGGAAATTAATGTCAGTGGGCACAACTGTGCCATTGTTACTGAGTATGATACAGGTCAGTAGTACAATAGTCGCCTTTCACAGGTCAGCTGCTGATATTGAGAATATCACACTTGCACATTAAATACTATGATGTCAGCTACAAACCAAGGACACACCTCACAGATGCATTAACTACCAGTGTACACAACAGTCAACTATACATATGGCATATTACCTGCACTGTAGTCTTGCTGCTGTGTGGCTCCAGCCTCCATCATAATGCAGATCTGCTGCTGTTGTTGTTGTTGGCAGGCTGGAGCCACAACACTTATGAGTAGTCCCTCTAGTCTGGTGAGTGGGGGATGTGTAGCCACCCCACCACCTGTGGCAACCTGTTGCCTGTGGATATCCGACGCACGCTGATGGACATTTCTGATTAAATCACTGCAGTGATGTCGTACCTGCTCATATGTCCTATTATGCATGCCTATGTCATTTACCTGATGGACCAGGTCTTGCCACAGTGCAGCCCTCTCCTGCTGATTCTGGCTGGTGCGGGAAAAGAGTATTGCATAATCCCGCACCAGGCTCTGGTGTATCTCCTCATCCTCAGCTGCAGAGTACGCTGGATTGCGCTGGTGAGCTATGGTCCTGAAAAAGGAAATAACATGATATCAGCAAAATATGTCAGCAGAATTTGGCACACATACTACACATGCTACTCGACTGTTGTGATACAACATATCTCACATATATAGCATCTGTCTGTCTATTGGTGGATACACATGTAAATGGCCAGGTATCAGTGCTCAGCCAACAACTGTGCAACAGTACCTGGCACACTCCATACGACATATTACCAAACCCCAGCAGTCAGAACACTGATTCAGGTCCAAAGCACCTCCTCACTCTGTGGGTTTGTATCGAGGTACTGTATGAGGTACATCATCAACTACTGTGACCTGACCACAAACTAATTGCCCTGGATATACATATCCCACCTCCACCACCAGCACAAATGACTACAGTGAATAACATTTCAAATGCAAACTTTACACTTCGTAACACTGACATGGTATCCTTTAAGCCCACTGGGCAAGTGGAAGACACAACCCACAATGCTGACCCCTTCACAAATGATTTCTACGGACATCTCCGAGAATGCATGGATCATGCAATCCCATATAAGACCAAGACACTCTCCACAAAGGGAAAGCATCATGTCTGGTGGACCCCAGCCATAGACAGATTGTATAACAAAAGATGGAAGCTACTGCAAGACAGAGCATAATTCCATAAAGGGAAGGCATGTCTGATCAGCACTAGTAAGGAGCTATTTTCTCTCATACAAACATCCATGGGCAACTTTGAGAGGGAAATCAACAGGGACACTACAGATAACCACAAGGCCTTCTTCAGTTATATTAGCAACCTGGTCAGAAACCCTCCAATATGCTCATAGTTAGTACACAACAACAAATAATTCACTGAACCCACAGATATTGGCAACATTGTGGCAGACAGGTTCAGTGCAAGTTTCCCCCCTCCCTCTCCACCAAATTAAGACATACTTATCCCAGCTGACTGTAACCTCCCTGTCATCACAGATGTCCAGGTGAGAGCCGCCCTCAGAAAAGCAGAAAACACAACATGAATGGGACCTGATGGTATCCCCGGTTGCATGCTACAAGTGTACTATCCCAAGATTCTCACTACACCTTTCTAAACATACTGGAAAATATTAAGATAGAACCAAACACCCTAATACTGGGTGATTTTAACTACCCTGCCATTAACTGGGAAAACTACTCATGTCCCAACACCTAGCCCAAAAGTTCTTGGAATTCATAAATTCAAACGCCATGGATCAACTAATCCATCCCACCAAGGGCTACAACATCCTAGACCTGGTCATTACCAACATGGGGCGCAATGTTCAACACCTATGGTCACCCCTCACTAGTCAGGTCTGACCATAAGCTAATCACCCTTAACATCCACATCCCACCCCACCTGAAATAAAGAAACCACCATAAAGAACTTCTAAAGCCAACTTCACACTTCTAAAGACAGAAGTGACAAACTTCATGACACCCATGCAGACGGGAACTGAAAGTTCAACTGCTGAATCACACAAATGCCTTCTACCAGCACATCCACTCATGCATGAATAAGGCAATCCCAAATAGAACAAAAACTCTCTCATCCAAAAAGGAAGACAATCTGGTGGTCCCCAGCCATAAACAAACTTTACAACAAAAGGAGGAAGAAACTTTTGCAAAAAGAGGAAAATCCCAGGATGCAAAACTCCCTTGATCACTAGCCTCAGTAAGAAACTGAGATGCCTCATAAAATCATCCAAAGCTAATTTTGAGAAAAATAAAATTGCCAAAGATTCAAAGACAACCACAAGGCATTCTATAATTATGTCAAGAATCTAAATGGCAATGCTCAGATCTGCTCTGAGCTAAAACAGAATGGCATTAAATATACTGATCCTACAGATATTGCCAATATCCTGGCAGATCGATTCAGTGCCAACTTCACCCCACTCACCCCCTAAATGGCCCATCTCAATACCAGAAGATTGCAGCCCCAGTAACATCCAGGTACACAGGTACGAACTGCTCTCTAAAGCCAAGAATACAGCATCCATGGTACCAGATGACATCCCGGGTTGTGTACTACATGAACTACAATATGAACTGGCACCTCACCTAAGTGTCATGTTTAATCATAGCCTCACCTCAGGTTTCATGCCCACTGAGTGGCGCAGAGCTATAGTTATCCCAATCACAAAGGGGATCCACCTTGGATCCCGAAACTACCGCCCATCAGTCTGACAAGCCTTATCTGCAAGGCTATGGAGAGGATCATCATGGAGCTCATAAACAAAGACATTGGGACCCCACCCAGTTTGGGTTTGTGAAGGGCATATCTTGTCTCCTGAACCTGATTGACTTCTTTGAATCAGTCTCCAGAGCCATGGATGAGGAAGGTGGTCAACACAGCCTATCTAGACCTTGCCAAGGCCTTTGACACCATCCCCCACTCTGGAATCATAGATAAACTTACTAAGTTGGGCATTAATCCCTATGTCACCCAATGGGTTGCTAAATGGCTTACTGATAGAACCCACACTGTAAAAGTAGCTGACCAAATCCAGCTCCAGACAAGTGACAAGTGGAGTACCTCAGGGTTCAGTCCTGGCCCACTCTTGTTTGGCATCTACTTCTCTGAAGTACAGGTCAACACTAGGAGGACTTATGGCTAACAAAGTTTGCAGATGACTGCAAACTGGGAGCCATATTGAATCCCCAAATGATGTGGATACTCTACAAAAGGGCCTCACAGAAACAGATAACTGGTGCCAGAGCCATGGGCTCAAGCTCAATGCCAAGAAATGTATTGTTATCCCCTTGGGAAAAACAACATGTATCCATGAATTACCATATAGGTGGCAGTACACTAAACACAGAAGAAGTGATAAGAGACTTAGGGACACAGGTGGATAGTGGTCTCACCTTCGATACCCATGTAGCTAAAGTAGTCAGGAAATCCTTCTATGTGGCACACCTCATCATGAAGGGCTTTTCATCCAGAAAAGGAGGGAGGTCATTGTCTCCTGTACTCATCCCTCATTAGAACCATTATAGAATACAATGCCCCATTTGGTACGTACCTCTCAAGACATCTGCAGTAACTGGAAAGGCCTCAGAAATACCTCACTAAAAGAATCACAGGCCTAAAGCAGATGCCCTATGCTGACCGTCTAAAAAACACCAGCTATACTCTGTCGCCATCGCCTACTCAGAGGCGATCTCTGCTTAACATACAAGGCCATGTCAAACCCAGAGCTGTTGGACATGCTACACTTAAAAATCTAGATCCATCAGAGCTACACGCCCAGGCATCTAAACCTTGTCATCACAATAAACAAAACATGTTGGAGGGATAGGTTCCTGACCCAGAGACTCCCAGACTCTGGAATAGATTGCCCATATATGTCAGGCAGAGTGCCTCTGGCCTTGTTCAAGAGGAACCTTGACCATTGGATGGGAGAAATACCCCAGGGATCACCTCAGTGTCACTGCTAGACAGGGGCCAGGAAAATAATGTGGGAAGAAATATTCAGGGAATTGTTATGGCTAGGCTTGTATAGGCCCTAGGGCTGATAGCCTAGTACTAACCTATGAACCTATGAACCTATGAACCTACATGAACTCCAAGAGGAGCTAAACACACATATAGAAGTGCTATGTAACACTAGCCTGACTACAGGATATGCACCTGTACACTGGTGTACAGCAGCAGTGGTTCCACTCCACGAAGGAGGCACCTCTACATACCAATACAATACAACACAATACAGTACATTACAATACAATACAATACAATATGCTATTGCCCCTGGGACTACAGCAGCATACTGTTTTGTTTCCCTGACCATTGTGACACATGTGATGTGATGGTACCTGCTCCTGTCAAACAGTTACACAGGGTGACTCATATGGCATATTATCTATCTGACTAACATTCAGCAGGGCTATGTGTGACATGTACTCATGTGGAGTCTTGCTTCTTAATGCTGTGTGGTTTATTGCAGGGTATGTCTTATCTGTGGGTAGGAACCTGTACCTCCACCATGTGCTCTCTACTGCAGTGTCACGGACGACACACAGCAGTCATTTAGGTCATGGATGGTGTGAGGTGTTACTATGGTTGCTGGACATCTGTCATGGGTGTGACTTAAGTATGTAAATCCAGGAGTGGTAACCTCTATGTGGGTAGTATGTGTGTACTCTGTGGTGTTGTCAGTCACTGTGCATTGGTAATGTGTTTGAGTGCATTGTCACAGTGTTGTACATGTCACTGTGTCCTTCTCCATATCTGTAGCTGTCATGTGAGGTACATACCATGGCAGCCATTGTGTGGTGTGGAGGTACACTGACCTACATGTCCATAGCTGACACACCATGTCTGCTGACACATACCATGTGCAGGTATTCCAGGAATAGTGTGCCACTGTGACTATCATTGGGGGACTATTGTACACATTTATGACCCTGTTCACCCCTGACACATGCAGTGGTGGGCAGCCAATCACATATCTGGTGGTTACTGGTGTAGGTGATTTGAAATGGGGTATGGTACTCCAGTTTCACACTGGTGTTCACTCCATGCCTTTGTCACCAGGCACCTGTTGCAATACATCTGTACACATGTGCCTCACTCAGAATATATATACATCTCTCTCTCTCTCTCTCTATATATATATATATATATATATATATGTATATATATATATATATATATATATATATATATACATACATATATATATATATATATATATATATATATATATATATATATATATATATATATATATATATATATATATATATATATATATATATATATATACATATATACATATACACATATATATATATCGATGTACATATATTGCTATAGATATGGAGAGGGGGTGTGTGACAGAGAGGGGTGAGAGTGACAGAGGGGTGGGACAGGGGAGTGTGAGATCGTCATATGCAGTCATATTTGTAGATAGTCAGATCTGTCTGTCTATGTATATGTATCTACATATATCTATATCTGTATGTGTGTATTACATATATGTTTCTACATATTCTATCTATCTACATCTGTCTATGTGTTCCTACATCCCTCACTATCTATGTATACATATATAGATATTATATATATATATATATATATATATATATATATATATATATATATATATATATATATATATATATATATATACACATACATAAATACATACATACATATATTGACATACATACGTATCCATATGATAGATAGGTATATCAACATGTTTGTTTACAAAACTGTATACACACACTAACATACTGCTAAACATACATAACTGTGAAACCTACTTTGTATATTGCACTACAACCTACATTCAACCTACATTAATATGTGCACATAGATGCCCTCTCATACATATGTATGTACAGCCTTCACTGATAGTTGCTGTATGTCCCCTGCCCTATGCACATCTTCATATACATATGGATACAGACCAATGACACATATGGAGGGTTCACAGTATGTAGACTTTTAAAGTATTACTTTACATTACCTGTGTTTGTCACAGCTGCTTGTGTTGCCATTTGGTTTGGTGTCCTGCTGTTCCAGTTGGCAGTTGTCAGCTTTCGAGTGGGTTTTGATGACTGGTTTTGTTTGTGTATGTTTTTCTCTCTCTCTCTCTCTCTCTCTCTCTCTGTCTCTCCCTACCTCCACAGGGTGCAATGAAAGTATTGCATGTGTGGACTGGGAGTACAGTATGCTTTTGTAGGTATCTGCATATGTCCATGTGATGGCCTCTGCACCAATTGTTAGCCAGCATTTGCTAATTGCAAGCAGCCAGTTGTGTAATGATTGCAGTTCTCACTGTGATTCCAGGACAGTGCTATAAAAAAGGTATGTAAGATAGGTGTAGCCCTTTCAGAGTTTAAGGGCAGGGACCATGCTGGTATGCTGTGGACACTGTTCTGTGAGTGTAAAGGTTAGTATCTCTCTCATATTTCTGGCTGTGTTGTAGATTAACATTTCTCCATTCATTTCTCCAGTTTCCTGTACTAAGTGTGTATGTACACTGACACCTAAGACTACTACTACTGTTAATGTGGGTGTGTGTGCTTTCCTGTGGGACATGTGGTGTAACTGGTATATAGCAGTGGCTCTTGCACTTTGTTGCTATGGCTTCAATATTTGCCCTTTACATTCACTACTTGTATGCCTGTTAGGTGTCTTGACTGTAGTGTGTTGCTGTGGCTTTCCTAATTTCCATGTACATTCACACCTTGGAATGCTTGCTATATCTGCTAGGGTGTTACTGCATGCAGTGTGTTCTGGCCATGGTGTGGGCCTTGACATCTATTAGGGTATTTGAGTATGCTGCTGAGCAGGCCCCAGAGACTCTCAGGTGCATCTTTTATCTGCCTCATGGAATGGTACATATCAGTGGGGTACACCCATTAAATTGTCTGGTATTCTGCAGTTGTGACTGTGGGATAGCATGAGCATATGTATTACTACACTATTTCTGTTGTGCAAGTGGTGCATACTTTCAGTACTTCATAGTTACCATTGCATGTGTTGTAACACCTTTCTGCCTACTGTTTGTACATTTCACAAGGAGTCTGTGGGGCATCCCTGTAACTCAGTCACTGTTGCTATGTCTAGGCTCTTAACTATTCAAATATGGCAGTGTCAGACCTCTCAAGTGTACAGATATTTGCAGGTTGTCCACATTTTTGCCTCATATTTTGGTCCATATCTCATAAACAGCTTTTTTTGGCAAATCACTCTGGGCTCAAGTCAGACTATAGTGACAAACATTTCAGTTTCAGACTTCATACCCTTCCAAACATCCAACAAAATGCAGAACCTGTTACTCTCTCAACTGTCTAAGTTTGTTGTAGCTATATTTGGAATGTGTCCCTGTTTTTGGGCCTTTGCTCCACATTTTTTATTACTTAGTCCTGATGTGTTCCTGTAAGAGGTTGTGGGGTATGGGCAGTGATTATCCTGCTGTGAGTATGTGTGTGGCTTGCAAGGTGCTACAGTGACATTATTACCTACTAACTACCAACTAGCATGGCTGTTTCTGTTCACACACTACTATTACAGAAATCCACTACATTTGACAGTAAATATACATGACATGCTTTGTGTACTACACATCCTATATTCCCTTTACATTCATTCCTACTATTACATGATATATTTATTGTAGCACAATGTTCTTATATAACAGTCATGGCTTAGTGATAAGTCATGCAGACTACTGTTTCCAAGGTCCTGGGTTCGGGACTGACAGTGGGATTTTATTTTGCTTTTGAGCAGACTACAGGCCTTGTCATTCAGAGTGACTAAGGCACTTTTAAGCAGTTATAACCAGGTTAGCGCTGGTTTGGGAGCTCACATGCGCACTGGCGTTCAGCTCCGCACACCTGCTTACAACTGCTTAAAAGTGATTACTCTTGCGCACACCTTTGCTATTTTCTTTGAAAGAAATGAAAATGGGGAGACAAGAAAGTGGTGAAAAAGGGGTCACAAAGAGGGTAAGACAGTAGGGAAACAAGCTCGGGTTTTGCAGGAGGGATGTAGGTAAGGCCCATAGCTGCCCATTTCTTCATCAGCAACAGCTGTGCATATGTTTGTAATTTGGTGTGACATTTGAAACCTTCCACCCCTGAGAGAGGTGTAAGGAGGACAATAATACTTATTGTACAGCCAATTGTAATTGACAGTTTCCATGTCCAGCAGACATGTGTGCAAAATGGGCAGCTATGTATGGAGTGAAATTTTTTTGTGGGTACAGAGTGCCCTTTTTTTTTTTTTTTCAGGTGAGAGTGGTATGTCAGGTACGGGAAGTCGGTATAGCTGGGGAGGTAGGTTGGGTAGGTTAACAGACAAGACAAACAAGACGCATACAGGGGCGGTGTATGACACATGTGGGGGGGGTTACACAATTGATGGGGATGGATGTTTGGATATCTAGAGCCCATGAGCCCACAGATGGCAACAGTGGAACTGATATCCCCACCCATGTGCAGTTGCCACTGTGCCTTCACGGCCCACGATGGGGCTGTGCTGGGGGCTGTGTAGGCCGGGCAGCAGGCACGCCCGTTAGATGTGCCATCTGTGCCTCAAGCTGGCGTAGGGGCCCAAGAACAGCTTCCCAGATTTCCCTACGCACCACAGTCCGGACACTACGGAGGGTGAGTGGATGTTCTCCTCTGGCCACACTTGCAGAGGGGGATGAGCCCCATCCCCAGCAGCACTTCCACCCGCAGGTGGCACAGGGCCACTGGAGGAGGGTCCGGCCTGGGCACTACTGCCAGGTGCACTCGCCAGCTGAGGAGGGAGAGGTGGGTCTGCTGGAACCCGCCTTCCCTGTCATCCTATGTTTTGCATTATGTGATGACAGTTTGGGTTAGTAACGTACAATACCATTCACAATTAGTTGTAACAGCATGCATTAGTATTCCCATTAACCAAACACCCAGATATTCAAACCATTGAACAGCAAGCATAACACATGCATATTTTGAACAGCAATACACAGTCCAACAACATGCAGGGTTGATTGATGGCAACAGGCCATCAGGTTTGGATTTCTGAACAGGGCAGATGCATCAACGTACATGCAAATATGTATGAACCAACAGGACAAATGTCCAGGGGTGTTAATTGTGATTGCACATACCAATTTCACATGGAATGGATTATATGTGGTTATAGGGTAGGGTGAAGAAAATTTAATTAACAACTTCAAATACCAATACATATGCTGTACATTTCTAATAGCTGCAGATATATACACACTACAGTTCTGCCTACAGTTTCCTATGTGATAACTACTTCAAGTTGGAATGTTATACCTACATCAATATACATTTTCATTTTTATTCATACATATACATTTCTTCCTCTCTGTTCAGCTCATCATCCTTTACATTTTGCTTTATATAGCATAGACAACTGTGGGTGTTTTGGTATTTCAGACAACCATACTATCTGCATATTGCAGACTGAGAGCAACATATCCAGATTTTGGGATACACATTCCAGCTGCGGTAACATTTTCAACACATGTTACTGTTTGGTTCTGCTTGTCACATTCATTTCATTCTGTACTGACTGCAGTATACTTTATTCAGGAGTTATTACTACTTTATTGGTGGATTCATAACTCTTTCTCACACTCTTTCACTTGTTTTATTTTTACAATTCAGGATGGTACTTAATTCTAGGCTTTATTGACATGTTTTACCTGTAGTTATAACAATCCTTTCCAACAGTCTCACTTCTGTCATGTTTCTGTATTTCAACAGGGATATATTTCACACGTGTTTTACTCAGCTTCTGCAGCTGTACTTTTCAGCCTGCTGCAGGTTATGTACTATTATATTACAGGTGGGACATCTTTATTTCAGACTTGTTTCATTTTTCTATTTGGATTACAGACTGCATCACACTTTTGTAATCAAGCAATACTTGCAAACCCTCTTACACTGTTACTTGCACATTTTATTAATTAGTGATTACACTGCACTCTTTTGCTAACTGTCATACTTATATATTTATTTACAGTTACAGGGAGAGGATTACTGACCTGCCTGGTGGCGCAACCATGCCAGCCTATTGCCATAGGCTCTACGGTTCACAGAACGGACACCTGCAGCTGTAATATAAATAAAGTAATATTGGAATACACATCTCCATAATATCAGCTACGTTAATTTCTTACATGTAACTTACTCAGTACTGGGGCGTTGGGCATTTGCCGGGCCTCCTGGATCCAATGGTTCAGTTGGTCCTGCTTCCGTCTCTTCAGGTCTGCATGGTGGTGACGGACCTGCTCACCAGTCCTTGGTATCCCTGTGGCACTGGTGAGATCATGAGCCAACCGGTCCCACGCCTCAGCCCTATATGCTCCCCACAGGACCTGGCCCTGCATGAGTTGGGCCTCATGATTGTGGACAAGGAGCCAAACCATATATTTGGACTCCTCAATGCCCCACCTCTGTGCTCGAATGCAACTACCCTCACCTACACCTGACATTCTGGCTGCAAGTCGGTTCTACAATCAGTTATGCTGTGTATTCCCCCCTATGGGGCTTATATATGCCATTTTTCCCTCACTTATCTGTGATTGGCCATTTTGGAATTGTATCAGCTTCACAAAACCTGCTTTGTCATGCTCCTCTTTCTATTTATTCCTATATATATGCTATTACTGAATTTCGAAGTGCAACTGTCATGGCTTAGTGGTTCAGTACCTTGACTATGGTGCATGGTATCCTGGGCTCGAACCTGGCCACTGCTTTTTATATTTTATGACTGTCTACACAGGCTAGGAGGTGTGTCTGTGTAAAGGCAGTTTTGTTACAGCTTGCCCAACGTTGCCCGTCGGTTAGCTTGTTGGCACGGCACTCAGCTCCGCGCAAATGGGTTACGCTGGTTTACGCTTCATTTGGCTGTCAGCACACATATTACGCTCAGCTCAGCTAGGGGCACACAGTTTCAGCATGTTAAACCACTGCTCACCTACGGGCACTCATTTTACACCTGTTAAACCACTGCTCACCTACGGGCACTCATTTTACACCTGTTAAACCACTGCTCACCTATGGGCAGATGCACTAAACTTGTTAAACTGTAGCTCAGCTATAGGCACATCTGACATTTTTTATTATTTTGTTATCTCATATTTCTTCAGAATATATGGCCCATTTCATTACATTTTACATAAAATATAATTTTATATGTGTACATATATGTCAGGGACTTGTTTCGTGCTTATTTCCCTAAAATTAAAAATTGATGTTGGGGGGGCTCGAACCATGAACGCCTGCTCTTTAGCCGACGTCTCTACTGCTACGCTATTGCTTTTTGGTTTACTTTGCATATTTAGTTCTTATATGCTTTTCCACTGACTGCTAACTGTGGCTAAGCTATGGGCATGCCCGCGCAAACGAGCGCACTCACGGGCAAACATCTTTACAATTTAAAAAAAATGATAAGATGTTCATGTGTACATTTTATGTTCATAGTCTGTGGGGGCATGTGTTGTGTTGTATTTATTCACATTTACACGGGCTCTGTCGTGGGGGTTTACTTTTGGGACTTTTACTCTTCTGGGGGCATGTCCGTTTGCAGGGCTCGGCCTACGGACACCCCCTACTGTCTTCCACGGACTGTGTAAGCCTTAGGTGTGATTCAGCATGCCCTCATGCATATGCATGACATGCTGACATCACACTGTTTAACTGCAGCCTCCGTGTAAGCCTTGTAACTCTTACACGGAGGCTTTGTGAATCCTGCCCAGAGTGAACTAAACTTAGAATTTGTAAGGAAATAAAATACATTAAAAACATGAACAAGGCAGAATTATTCAGGGTAATAAGGAGATGAAAGACATTTTCAGGATCTTATAGTTTTTACATGCCTAGATGCAGAAAGCATGGATGTCTTTGTATGACCCAGTGCAAGCGTGAGCTGGATGACAATGGATACTGGAGTATTCAACCTATTCTAAACACGAGGTATGCAAACATTAAATAATCAATCTTCTAGAGTATATATGGAAAAGTGAGTTAGAAAAGAAATACCAGTGGCCATACGGGTGTTTTTAAAGTGAGGTCAAAAACTACAAGGACAAACAACAAAGATGAAGGTAGACTGAAAATTAGGTCAGTATAATGCCTGTCATAAAATTTAATAAAAAAATTGTCTGGCAGTTAGGTTAGAGAATTAAGGAGCAGTTAACGAGCTATTTCATGTGGTCTAGTACATGATAAAAATTGGAAATGAATTTC
Source organism: Protopterus annectens (assembly GCF_019279795.1). NCBI lineage: Eukaryota > Metazoa > Chordata > Ceratodontiformes > Protopteridae > Protopterus > Protopterus annectens. The sequence continues at coordinate 404,898,396 of NC_056734.1, read as the reverse complement.
AGATCATCTTGGTTCATTTAAATAAGTAAATCAGAGATACAAGCATTACAAAAGAAGTGGCAAGCAGAAGAGATGTCATCTGAATCCACAAGGACTAGAAGGAAAATTGAGGAGCCAGTAATAACCTTAGAAAGTGCCATGGTATAGATAAACAAAAAATATGAATACTATACCATTAATTTCTTATTCCATTAAGGCACGAAAATTAAGGTAGAAAAAAGTATGATAACTGTTGGATGTGCAGAGGAAAAAGGTAGGTTTAAAGCATGTTTTAGGGATGCAAATAAGCCAGTGGATTTAGTAGTCTGTAGAAGTTCAATCATGTTAATAATGTTTCCATTAAATACTTGCGCATGTGCAGGACTTTTTCACTTGCATGATATGTGTCTTTTATATTTTTTGAAAAGATTGAAGCAGATGTTACTGTTCATACCTGAGTGATAAAGACCAAACTTGCTGTATAAATCAAAGAAAGCAATTGAAGGTCACATTTAAACATAGATGAGAATATGCAAACAGTGAGGAAAATATAAAAAGATGTTATAAAAAAATATGCACAGCCTGAGCATTCAGTGAGCAGGAATTGTGGCACTTTATAAGTCAAGGACTGGGTGAGGAAGTACAATATATTGCAGTAATACAGAAACACATTTCCCAGAGAATGAAATAATAGAGAGGTGCCATTGTGGTGAAGTCCCTCTTCACTCCCCATGTTTGAACTCATACATAACAATGTCACAGAGAAGGAATATAGCTCTCAATACAAAGGAACCAATGCCTGCACAAACTGGAAACCACACTGGCAATGATTTGCTATGGAAACCTGTCATGGGTGCTCTGTTCCTCAGTGTCTTGTGGTTTTTGCACTTGGCACTCAGGGATTCTAATCTTGACCTCCTGAAAGTATGTCATTGGTGACATCATGACTGATGACTGTGACATCACGATTGTTGACTGTATACCAGAGGATAGTAAGGGACTGGGGAGAGTTAACTAAATGCAAATTTAAGGAGGTCATAGCTACATATGTCAGGATATAATTATTGCTGGGAATATGTACCAGCTAGCAGAGTATGTATTTTGGCACTCTAATAATTCAAGTGACTGGGAAGGCAAAAAGAGATCATATTGTGACACTCAAATAATTGTAAGTTAATAGGTTCATATAATGTATACTAGGTTAATGACCACAAGGACATTTTTAAGCCTAACATTCATCCCAAATGTATCCAAAAAGTATTGGTGCCCAAGAGGTTATTTTTAGGGATATGTCTAAGCTAGGGCATGCTTGCTCAAACATTTGCATTCTTTTGCTGTCCATTAGTGACATATGTGACAGACCAGGGGACAGGGTGAATTTCTGATTTCGACCCCTCTGGTCCAGGTTATGCATGAATAGGGTCAGGGAAGAACTCTGCTTCACATGGTAGCTTGATAGGGCTGATGTTATGTTTCTGTGGTATGACTAGATAAGGATGTAATCTTGGGAGAGCTTCCTATACAGGTAATGTAAAACATAATAAGAAATATTGTCACTTTTCATGTTCATATTGTGACAAAGGGAAATACTGCCAGCCCAACTAGCTGGAATTTTGTAAATGATTATATGTCATTTGTGAATATCAATATGATTTATATAGAAGTGTGACAGAAGGAGATACTGCCAGCCCAGCAATCAGGAAGTTTGTAAGTGGTTAGGTGTCATTTGTGAATGTCAACATGCTCATATAAGATGCTTGTGTTACAAATGTATTAGAACTATATGTCATATTGTACAGATGTGTGCTGAAGAGATATGTTGTAAAGTACTGAGCAGAAATGTATATGTACTACTGTAACAGTTTAGATGTATATGTTTTAACAGGGGAGACTGAAATACAAGAGATTAACTTGCAAAACTTCAAAAGAATTGTTGAGGTTAAGTTACTTTATGGCTGGGCCACAAACAAAAGAGATGTTATCTTTCAGTTTCAGTGCAATAGGAGACATAATGTCTAGAATTAGAACTTTTTTGTATTCTCTTTAATGGTCTTGTTGAGATGTTAAACTCTACACTCAAGACCATGCTACAGACATTTGCAGACTAATTTAAGAGGGAGTGAGACAAGTATTTGCCCCATCTGTTGTTTGCTTACAGAGAGGTGCCCCAGGAATCCACAGGTTTTTCACCCTTTGAGTTGCTGTATGGGCATAGGGTGAGGGGACCTCTAGATATAATTCGAGATGGGTGGGAGAGTGAGTGTGAATCCCATAAGGAGTCTGTTGTGGCATATGTCCTAAACCTCAGGACAAGGCTCAGGGAACTCAAGGGCCTGGCCCAGGAGAACCTGGAAGAAGCCCAACAGTAGAAAAAGATCTGGTATGAAAGAAATTCTTGAGCTAGAGAGTATGCTGTAGGGCAGCAGATTATGGTTCTCATTCCTGTCAGATAGAACAAGCTGCAGGCAGCATTGGAGGGACCCTTCAAAGTGGTAAGGAAGGTCAGTGATGTTAACTACATGGTAGAGCTGCTAGGCAGGAGGCAAGGCATAAATTGTACCAGGTTAGCATGATGAAAACTTACCATGATAGAGAGGCCCTTGTGCTGAGCAATTGCAGTGGATGGCAGTAGGAGACTGAGAGGGATCTGGTGACTGACCTCCTCAGTGAGGCTTGGACTGACACCTCAGTGGAGGGGGTAGCAATGTTCTAGCAGCTATCTCCTACCCAGGTTCTAGAAACCTGAACAGCGTTACAGGAATTTGGGGACATGTTCACTGAGAAACTAGGGTACACCCATCTTTTGCAGCACCATATGGATACACAATTCCAAAGGCCTATTAAGCAGGCCCCTTATAGGTGCCTGAGAGAATCAAACAGACTCTGGGAGAAAAGATACAGGAAAAGTTGGAACTAGGGGTAATCCAGGACTTCAGCAGTCCATGGGCCTCCCCAGTGGTGCTGGTACCAAACAAAGATGGGTGCACCAGGTTCTGTGTGGACTGCAGCAAATTAAATAGTCACAGAGAGTCAGATGCTTACCCCATGCCTAGAACAGATGAAGCCCTAGAGCAGCTGGGTGAGGCTAAGTATCTTACCACCATTGATCTTACCAAGGGTTACTGGCAGGTGCCGTTGATTCCAAGCGTTAGAGAGAGGTCAACCTTTGTGACTCCTTTCAGCTTGTATTGAGTTCACGAAGGGATGAAAAATGCCCCAGTGACTTTCCAGGGGCTGGTAGATGGTATCCTAGCAGGAGCAGGAGATTTTGTCCTTGCTTACCTGGATGATATTGCCATCTACAGCTATTCCTGGCTAGAGCTCCTTCAGTATGTCAAGGAGGTGCTGGACAGACTACAGAGGGCACAGTTGACCATTAAGCCCATTAAATGTCAGGTGATTATGGCAGAGGTCTCCTACCTGGGACATATAGTGGAGAGGGGTAAGATCAGGCCAGAACCTGCCAAAGTGAAACCATTTGAGCATGGTCTGCCCCTATTACCAAAAAGCAGGTGAAGGCATTCTTAGGGACATGAGGGTACTACAGAAAGTTTGTCCCCAATTATAGTACCATAGCTGTTCCCTTCACAGACCTGACAAGGAAAAACAAGCCAGATAAGGTGGTGTATAACCCAGCATGTGAGCAGGCATTCCAGAAGCTTAAAGGAGCTTTGGGAGGACCCCCTGTGTTCCCCAGTCCAGATGACAGCAAATAATTTGTTGTGCAGGTGGATGCTTCAAACCATGGCTGTACTCAGCCAGGTCTCCTCAGAGGGAGAAGAGCACCTTGTGGTATATCTCATTTGTAGGCTTCAATCCAGGGAGAAATGCTATGCAGCTGTAGAAAAGGAATGTCTAGCCATGGTGTGGGCACTGTAGAAACTTCAAAAGGAACAACAACCAGTGAAAATAACACTTTTATTTTCTCTCTAGCGCCTTGGCTCACCAAAAGCCTTCAAGGAGTAACAATTCACATACATCCATAGTATATATACCATTACCAACTTGTTATTCAATTAAACAATCAATTAAATATAAATCTAATTATCTACTTAAAAAACAGTGTGTTAAATCAAACTTTTCCAACAACACTCAGTATTTAACCCTTTAGGGGTCAATGTTTCATATTTTAAAATAAAAATCATCTCTTTCCTTAAAAGTTCATTTCGTATTCTACCCTCACTAGCTTCATTTATAAAAATCTGCTCTAAAATAGCTACCCTCAAACTATCATACTGTGAATTATGAAACTCCACAAGATGTTGAGCTGTGGGACTTTCCATCTTATTCATTTTTATGGCTTTTGGTGAGCCGAGGCGCTAGAGAGAAAATAAAAGTGTTATTTTCACTGGTTGTTGTTCCTTTTGGTGGTGTTGCAGTTCGTATTACAGTTCGGAGTTGTATACTATAGAAACTTTAGTCTTATCTGTATGGAAGGAAATTCACTGTAGTTACAGACCGCAATCCCTTAACATGACTACATTGAGCCAGCCAGCAAAATGCCAAGTTACTAAGGTGGAGCCTAGGGTTGCAGGCATGTGATATGACAGTGCAGCACCACAGTGGGGTTAGCAATGCCAGCGCCGATAGGCTCTCAAGACAGGGAATGGGGTAAGGTATTTCCCGATAGGCTCAAACCTCTCAAGCAATGTTTGTCAAGAGTCACATGAAAAACTAGCTTGAGTCTTCGGGGTGAGGGGGAGGATGTGACAAAAGGAAATACTGCCTGCTCAGCTAGCTGGAATTCTGTAAATAATTATATGTCATTTGTGAATATGAATATGATTTATCGAGAAGTGTGAGAGAAGGAGATTCTGCCAGCCCAGCTATCTGGAATTTTATAAGTGGTTGAGTGTCATTTGTGAATGTCAACATGCTTTATGCAAGATGCTTGTGTTACAGATGTATTAGAACTGTATGTCATATTGTACAGACGTGTACTGAAGAGATATTTTATTAAGTACTGAGGAGAAATATATATGCAATATTGTAACTGTTTAGATGTATATATATTTAACAGGAGAGACTGAAACACAGAAGATTAACTTGCAAAACTTCAGAAGAATAGTTGAGGTTGAGTTACTTTATGGCTGGGCCATAAACAAAAGAGATGTTATCTTTCAGTTTCAGTGCAACAGGAGACCTAATGTCTAGAACTAGAAGTCATTTGTATTGTCTTTAAATGTGAAGGAATGTAAATTATTTTATGACTTCCACCATTTGACAAAACATCTGAGGTTTTCACAGGTGGATGCTAAATGCTACCAGCTGCAGTAGGGGTTTTCACCTGGGACAGTCAGATGACAAGAAGTGACATCATGCTGCAAGCTCTCCCAGCAGTAATATTTGGGATATTAATTTAAGAACTCTCTGAGAAAGATAGCATTTTGTATTTTGCTCTGACCTGACAAGAACATCCACTTACCACATCTGCTTGCTTTGTAAGTAAGTTAACTAAGGTACAGTAATTTCTCTTAGATACAGATAAGAATATAGTGAAGTATAGCTTAGATGTTTTCTTTCTTTATTTGAGACTGTCCTGCAATGTTGTTTTAAATATTTACTGTGATTTCAAAGTCTGATGTAACTGATTATTTACTGAGTCTTTTCTTGTTCTTTTATTATTTATAATTAAATATATTAACCTTCCATTGTGGCTGATATTTGTGAGACATATTTAAATTCTGACAGTACTTGCGTATTTATTTGGTGACACTGTGGGCCACTCCTAATAGCCTTGCTCTTGGTCAAACTACCATTTGGATTAATAGTAACATTACACAGTAAGATGGACACCCTTTGTTAATGGCCTTAAAGTAGCTGATACGGTGTGGCTGGTGGCAATCAAAACTACCTTATGTTCTGGTCTGAAGGGGGCATAGCTAGTAAACCTGTGCCAGCCTTTCCCAACTGTGTGTGTGTGTGTGTGTGTGTGTGTGTGTGTGTGTGTGTGTGTGTATAAATCAAATCTCAAAGAGTGTGTGTGTCAGCTACTTGGGCAGGGACACAAAGCACTGGTTGGACAGACAGGGTGCTAGTGTTCTTGGCTTGGCCACTCAGCTGAGATCTCAACTCTGCACTCAGGGAAGTAAATAGTGTGGGAAGAAATAGCCAGGGAATTGTTATGGCTAGGCTTGTATAGGGCCTAGGGCTGATAGCCTAGTACCAACCTATGAACCTATGAACCTGCAGCTGTGCCAGTGGGGAGACTTATTGGGGATCTGGAGAAAGCAGCCCCAGATGTGCTCTTAAGGGAAATTGTGCTTGATGCAGAGAGCTGCATCTGGAAATACTGTGGGTGTACTTGTCATCCTCCAAATGTATGTCCCTCACTGGTGCTAGTGGTGAGGATTGGGACTCCTTGATTACTGGGTCAGTAGTAGAGTGTCACACGTGACTTTCCACATTTACTGTAAAGCTGTGGACTGTGGTGGGAGATTTGATGGGGAGGATGTTAAGACAGTATGGCAGATGATTAGTTTAGTAAAGTTAGATAAAATGTTTTCCCATTCTCTTGCCCCTACCATCTGACAATCAGCTACATAGCTGCACAGTGTTTCCTTGGGTGTTGCTGACACCATCCCATGGGGCTAGGACTGTCCCAGTGATGTCTATGAAAGGGTAAGTGGAGGAAAGTGGCTTGTACCATCATATATGCTAGCCGTGCATGCCAGGGAAATGTTTAGGTATACTCTAACTGGACAGCATGCACATTGCTGCCCCGTTGTCAAATGCTGAAGTTAACAGCAATCTGTCCTATTATTAGGGCACCATCCCCATCGTCAGAGGTGTGTCCTTATCATGGACAGAAACTCTTTCTTTCTCCCTGGAGTAAGTGAAGTGACAAATCTGTTCCTTCCCACCCCTTCCTTCCCAGCTCCTCCAGTGCTCAAACTACAAGTCAATCGTGGGTCAGCTGGGCCATAATCAGGGCACCATTCTTCCAGGCCATGGAGCTGATATTAAAGTTTTTATATATATATATATATATATATATATATATATATATATATATATATATATATATATATATATATATATTGTACCCATGTATCCACAGTCTACCTTTCTAGGGTTAGTAGAAGGGTTTGGCAGGGAAGTGAGAAATATGTTCTTTCTCTGAACATTCTAGGGAAGGTACAGTGAGTGCAAATGGCTGGGTATTTAAATATAAATATAAGATACTTGGGATAGTAAATGCTTAAGAGTACAGGAAAACATATTATTGGATATATGTCTGATTTTTATTTGAGCAATTTTGTCAGTTGTAAGAAGAAGACAGATTAATGTGAAATGTTTGTTGAAAAGTTATATGCAAGTTACTGTTATACGGACAGAGGAGAAGATGTACCTTTCATTAAAATAAGGAACAGAAATTGATGAGCCTGAGAGGAAAGGAAATTAAATTAACTTATATGATTATTACTGAACAGGAAAAGGTGACAGCTGGATATCTTAATTGAAACCTTGGGAAGCACTACCTTTAAAGGAGAATTTGGTTCCATATTTGGCTGGGTCTTTGAGACTGAAATATAATAAGAAGGTGATGAGGTAGGGGACCCATTTGTTGTGCATCTGTGATCAGAGGAGATTTGTGATCTGCTAGGATAATATTTTTTTCATGACACGGTAGCTAATCGATATTTATTCAGATGCCGAAGAGTAAGGTTAACAAGACTGGATGGCAATAATTGGACTATGGTTATATTTTTGTAAGAATGGCTATAAAATGAATATGGGAAACTGGCCAGTCTTATTATTAATCACCTGTATATCAAATATGCCCATGCACATGTGAAAAATAAGTTTTACAAACATAGACTGCATTGTAAATATATTATTAGGCATACTTGGCAAATTATTTCTATAAAGAAATTGAGATCAGTCCAAAAATTAAAAATGAACTAAAAATAAATGTAATACTGTTTCTGGAGTTATTACACTCAGTATACATGTAAGCACAGCTGAAAGAAGAAGAAGAAAGAAGACAGTTAACATATTTTTGGTTGCAGCTTTTATTTGAACTAGTGTTAAAACCTCTATATAACTTTAAGGGCAGGTCTCCTTTTTTTCTCAGTCACAGAAGGTCATAACCTTTGTTACTAAGAATTTTGAATCATCATTATTGCTAGAAGAATATAACATTCAACACCAGCATGTTTTTATTGTTGTGGAAAATAGAGAAAAATGAACTAAAAAGCCACAGTAATTCTTAACAATAAACCTAGAACAAAGATGGAGAAGTGCAGTTATAAGGGAATATAGGCCAAAAATCTATCCCAGTGTATCAGTTTAGTTTTTACCAATTTAAAAAGCTATTTAGAAATATTAAATACTTAAACATCCTTCTGATAAGTAGCTTTGGAAATTGTTTGAAATGGAAATTAACTTAACATTGCATATGGATACTGATGCTATCACAAGCCTAGTACTCAAAGCTGTACAAAAGGCTTTACATGTGACATAAGATGGTCCCTATTCATTGACACCTCACTGCGTTTTAGAGGTGCTAGTCTCTGCTCTGCTGAACATAGATACTTTTCAGAGCTGCATAAAAATTCAATAATCTGTGGGGAATAGCCTGAGATAATTATGCCATGGGTATCCCCAAAACATTTAACTGCACAGATTTTGGACACATATCCCTACTTTGTTCTCAGATCTTTGCTCCATTCCCTCCTAAAACTTCTGGAAATTATTTTGGAAAGTTCTAAATTAACAGAGTGAGCCTTTTAAGTGTCTGTAATATTATTTTTTGCTTTATCTGGAGGTAAAAGTTGAGAGGTATGGATATCCTAGTGCACTGCACTGCAACAATTTATGAATGGTACAACATACTGTACACAATCTACACAAAACAGTATACAAAATGCACAAGTATATGTGCAATTTAGCTGTGTGAACTATTATTTTAGAATGACAGCAACTGAGCTTTGGGATGCCTGCTGTTTGACAGGATCCGTGGCTGTTATGTATAAGAAGATTGTGGATAAAGAGTGTGGTTGTACTAATTGTGAGAAGGTATGTCTGCATGACTTTATGTTTGAGTGTGTGTGTGTGTGTGTGTGTGTGTGTGTGTGTGTGTGTGTGTGTGTGTGTGTGTGTGTGCGCGCGTGCATGTGTGTGTGCATTCATCTGTAAGTGTTGCAGTGTTTATGTAAGTTTCTGTGTGTCTGTCTATGTATCTGTGGGTAGGGTGATTAGTGTGTGTGCCTCTGTGTTGCACACATATTACTTAAAAGATTGCAATGCATTCGGCTCAGCAGTTGTTCAATGTCCTCAAATGAGAAATTCATAGAGAAGCAATTTTTAATGTGATTTATCGCCATGTATTGCACGCATGTCATCTTTTCATATTAAATAGGAGAGCAGGATGAGTTTTGCTTCTGAACAGCATAATTAGTTATGCTTGCAAGTAAATAAGACTCAGAAGGTAGAAATGCCTCTTCATGGCCATCTTTGGGACACTGTATTGTCAAGATCATACTTAGAGCCATACAGAATACAAAAAGAGAATGTGGGAATCAAACATGAAGCAATAAAGTAAAACTTGCTAGCAGCTTGTAATGCTAACCATGTAATCTATACTTCCAGTCTATATTAGGCAAATGTTTGTATGTATCTTTCTTAATTTTAAATACATAGTGAACAAAATTTCAACCATCTGTGGAACATCACTTTATATACCCCTTCACTATGACATCTTAAGAAGTGATTTCATACATAAACAATAAAAAAATCTACAAAAGACCTGAAAATGACTGTGATGTAATGGTGCACCAACAGTGCCATAATTTATAAGGGAGCACCAAAAAGATGACTATGATGAACATTTTTGAAACAAAAAGTGTTCACAACTGCTAAACTTACAGTATATAGGCATGTAAATGGCTCATAAATTTATCAGTTTCCTGTATTTTGATGCAATCCTAGCAATATACTCATTTCACTATACACCATCCTGAATGTAGCAGAATATATATTTAAAATCAAGAGAAGAAAATGTTTGTTTGCCACATCAAAAGCACATATAATTTTTGGTGGAGGGACATTTTGCTTCAAAGTACAGTAGAGATGGTGAAGCATCAGGCTTAAATATGGGTGCCCCAGTAATTACTGACTCACCAAAGACTATAGAAAATTCTAATTCTGAAATAGTTAACAACCAATATTTTAATCTGAGTGACCCTTTGGAGTCCACCCCCCAGAGGAGCTTGAACAGGTTAAAGAACAGAGAGCGAGTTATGGGGTAAGGTGCAGACTGACGGGGACAACTGTTGAGGAAGTGGTCCATACCCAGGGTAATTTTGAAGTATTTAATTACAGTAGTATGGTATTGAACAACATATACTTTAATGCTTTCAAAAAGGTTTCACTTTTGTGCTGTCAGGAAGTTTTGAGATTAGTGAAGTTTTAATTGACTTAAACTTATTTCTACTGAAACTAATTTTAATATAGTATTTGGTGATAGTGGCAACACCACTATGGTGTCAACTTTAAGGAAGTAAAGTACCTTCAATCCTCCTTTTCACTTGACCTGTTGGGCGACACAATGCCATATGGGCTATGCTTGTAAAGGCTCCAGGGCCATTAGCCTAGTACACACATGTGAACCTGTGACCCTACAAAATTTTGAGGCTTTATTCAAAGGTTATATTAGATAATATGCTAACTATAGAAGAAAGAAATCATATAATCTTAGTGAGACAGAATATAAACTATTAGACAGAATATAAACTATTAATGGAGATTAACAATGGTAGGGAGATTAGGGTTATGAAACCCAATAAAGGAGGGGGTTTAGTCATCACACACCAATGGGTGTATGTGGTACAATGTTGGAATTATTACACCAAAAAGATAGATACACCCAAGCATCAAGGAATGAGGTCAGTGTTGCATATAGAAAAAGAGATTTAATTTTATATGACAATCTTATGCAAGGAATTATTGATAACACTTTGTTCAATTTTCTTCTAGTAGATAGCCCTATTATTCACTCGATCTTTGGAATAAAAAAAGTCCATAAAGATGTTCATAACCTCCCGAGATGCATCACTGCAGCTGCTGGCTCAAAAACATATCCACACACTAAGTTTATTGATAGGAAACTTAAACCATTCATATACATTCACAAACATATTCGCATTGATTCATGGGATTTTACGATAAAAATGACACACGACTTATATCAGGTCACATCACTTTTAGTCACTATTGACATTGTTGATGTATTCTCTGTTATTCCCATGATCAAGGGTTGCAATGGTTTGAAAATTATGTTCTTGAATGTGACTTATGGAGTGTATGGAATTGGTTTTAACCAAAAATTTTTCTTTATTTCATGGGTGAATTTAATAAGCAATTGAATGTTGTGGCTATGGGAGTGGCATGTTTCTCTATATATGCTAACACCATTTTACATCATATGTATGATTATTGGATGACATTTTTCTTATATGAAATGATTCTGTAGAGAAATTGTGTGATTTTGTTGTATGCCTTAACGGTACTACTGATTTCTTAAAATTTCTGTTCAATTATGGAGTGGAAGGAAATTAGTTATTTAGACGTGAACATCCAAAAAGATTTAACCAATAGCTGATTTATATCCAAATTACACAGGAAGGAAAACTTCTCTAATTCTTGCTTGCATTATAACAGTGAACATCCACCCCACCAAAAGAGGAATATAATCAAGGAACAATTAGTAAGAGTGGCTAGGATGACCTGCCACTAGGATGATTTCTTGAACGAGAGTGCTAAAATTCAATATTTTTTTCTTCAGACAGGTTACCATGTAAATTTAGTAATAAAGGTTGCAGAGAAGGTACAGCAAGAATGGAAAAAATATGTCCCCTTATTGGGGAAAGGTGACAGAAATATAGTCAAAAATATAAGGAACACATATAATGAAAAGAATGGGAATTATGTTAGATCCCTTAATGTGTGGTGTAATTATGATATGAAAGAAATACAGAATATTATATCTAGACATTGGCAGATGTTTTTGAAAATACCTAATAGTTTGGAAGTATTTTTGAAACCCCTTGTGTTTACTTATAAGAGAGGATATAATGTCAAGGAGAATTTAGAAAAAGGTAGTAAAAGGAAAGTTTATATAGAATGCAATAAACCTAAGGGAACTTGTAAGTGATAACATGCAGACAGTGCCCCTTAATATCTAATAGTGACACTGTAATTCTTCTCATTACTGAATGAGTGTTAAAAAATTATAAGTATTTTAATTGTTAAGTAATGAGGTTGTATATTTGGCATCTTGCAAGATATGTTCATCATTCTATTTGGGCAAAACTGAAAGAGCCCTGAGAAATAGAATTTATGACCATATGAATTACATTAGGATCAAAGTGGAAACCAATGCCTTATACAAACACTCCTTGAAATAAATGACCAGCGAGTTTACTATTTTGTTTTGGAACAAGTAGATTGTGATCCAAGGGGTGGGCAATGGGAAGCTATTATAGAATATCACGAGTTAAAACTTAATGCCAGCAGCTTTCTGGGGTTGAATGATCATATTTCCATTGCACCAGTGTTAAAATTAAGATCAGCTAAGCTTTGAAAAAAAAATACTTGTTTCTTTATTGGTTTAACTTTTTAATACTCTTTTAATTTTCCTGTTTTGCACTTAAAGTATTCATTTTAGAACTATTGTTAACATGGAATATTTGATTAGAAATTAATTTACTACTGAATTTTGAATTTGTTAACATATTTGATTTTTTTATTCATTGTATTTTACACAGCATTATGCATACATTTAATATATTAAATATGGTATATTATGATGTCTATTCAACATTTGTCATCAACAGCATTCACAATACTGTGATTTGCTAGGTTGATCTTTGGAAGTAAATGATGTAAAAGATTATTGTGGAAACGTATTGGTAAGGTTGCATCTAGTGTCATAACAAGTGCAAATAATTTATTTGAACTTGTTCAGATGAAGTCTGTAAGCACATGAAAGCACTTAACGTATAATAGAACATATTTTATATACTGCGGGTACTGTTTTTCATTTGATTATTCCTATACTGTGGCTTAGACACAGTTTTAGGGGGTATCATTTTGGTTATTGTTTTTTATTACCTCCGGGTTTGACCACAGGAATTTTTCGATTCAAAGTACTGTATCAGATGAATATCTTTATTGTCCAAACTAGTTAATTTGCATTTTAATATATATGAACTGAACACATGCTCATTTTTTTAAATGCAGTAAAGCACTTGGAAATGTACATGACAAAGACATTGATGCTTGCACCTGGGGCATGCTGTAATATCTGTGCCATGAACACCGTTTTGTTGCTTACTTATTTCAGGTATACAATTATCTGTTAATAATTAAGGTATTGTAGCGGATAGTTAAGAATCACTTATGAATGGCATATCATAATGATCTTGCCATGAGAAACTGGTATATTCTTCTACATACTAATTTGCTAACAGAAAAGTCTAGAGTGCTTACAGAATATTACTTATTTAAAAATGTTTTCTGTTTCAGTTGGACTCCTCATCTATTAGGTTCATAGGTTCATAGGTAGGTACTAGGCTATCAGCCCTGGGGCCTATACAAGCCCAGCCAAAAAGGTACCCTGCCTTTTGCTACCCAAGAAAATTATTTTCCTGTGCCACTGTCAAGCAGAGCCACATAAGTGATCCCTGGGGTGAATTTCCTATTTCCCATCCAATCATCAAGATTTTTCTTGAAGAGTGCTAATGAGGAGCTTTGTTTGATATAGATAGGTAGTTTATTCCAGAGTATGGGAAGTCTCTGGGACAGGAATCTATCCCTCCGGCATGTTCTGTTTATTGTGGTGACAAGGTTTAGGTCCCTAGAGTGTGTAACTCAGAGGGAGTGGGATTTCTTTAAGTGGAGCATGTCCAACAGCTCTGGGTTTGACATAGCTTTGTATGTTAGGCAGAGATCACCTCTGAGTAGGCAATATGCGACGGAGTAAGGCTGGAGTTTTTTGAGATGGTCTGCGTAGGGCATCTGATTGAGGCCAGTAATCCTTTTTGTGAGGTATTTCTGTGGCCTTTCCAGTTGTTGTAGATGTCTTGTGAGGTACATACCAAAAGGGGCATTGTACTCTATAATGGGTCTAATGAGTGATGAGTAGAGGGGAACAATTACCTCTTTTTTTCTGGATGAGAAACCTTTTGTGATGAGGTATGCCACGTAGAAGGATTTCCTGACTACTGTGGTGATGTAATTATCAAAGGAGAGACTACTGTCCACCTGTGTCCCAAGGTCTCTTATCACACTTTCGTGTTAAGTATACTACCACCTATGGTGCAGTTCATGGGTACAGAGTTTTTACCAAAGGGGATGACAATGCACTTTTTGGCATTGAGCTTAAGGCCATGGCTTTGACACCAGGCATCTGTCTCAGTGAGGCCCTTTTGTAGGATGTCCACATCATTAGGAGTTTTGATTATGGTTCCTAGTTTGCAGTCATCTGTGAACTTCATTAGCCAAAGATCTTATGTGTTAGCCTGTACTTCAGAGAAGTAGATACCAAACAGGAGAGGAGCCAGGACTGAACCCTGTGGTACTCCACTTGTCACTGGTCTGAAGTTGGATTTGGAGTCTGCTACTTTCACAGTGTGGGTTCTGTCAGTGAGCCAGTTGGCAACCCATCTTGTGACATAGGGATTTATACCTAGTTTAGTGAGTTTATCTATAATTCCAGAGTGGGGGGTGGTGTTAAAAGCCTTGGTAAGATATAGAAAGGCTGTGTGAACCACCTTACCCTCGTCTACGGCTTTGGTGACTGCTTCAAAGAAGTCTATCAGGTTTAGGAGACATGATCTGCCTTTTACAAATCCGAAGTGGGTGGGGTCCAGAGTTTGGAGATTACCAATGTCTTTGGTTATAAGTTCCATGATGATATGCTCCATGGCCTTGCAGACCAGGCTCGTCAAGCTAATGGGGCGGTAATTCCCGGGGTCCGTGGTGGCTCCCCCCTTGTGGAGTGGGATAACCGTTGCTGTGTGCCATTCAGCAGGCAAAAATCCTGAGGTGAGGCTATGATTGAACATGGTACTTAGGTGGGGTGCCAGTTGTTCTGTAGTTCGTGTAGAATGCAGTCTGGAATGTTGTCTGGTCCCATGGATGCTGTGTTCTTGGCTTTGGAGAGTGTGGTTTTTACCTGTGCAGCCATGATTACAGGAACTTTGCATTCTTCCGGTATAGAGATGGGCTCTTTAGGGGGTGAGAGGGGGGTAAAGTTAGCACTGAACCTATCTGCCAGGATGTTGGCAATATCAGTTGGGTCTGTATATTTAGTGCCATTGTGCTGTAACTCAGAGCAGATCTGAGTGTTGCCATTGAGATTCTTGACATAGCTATAGAATGCTTTGTGGTTGTCTTTAGAATCAGTGGCAATTTTGTTTTCGTAACTAGCTTTGGAGGATTTTATCAGGGATCGCAGCTTCTTACTGAGGCTGACCAGAGAGCTCCTCCACTCATGGGATTTTACTCTCTTTTGCAACAATTTCTTCCTTCTGTTGTACAGTTTGTTTATGGCAGGGGACCACCAGATTGGCTTCCTTTTTTTGGAGGATAGCGCCTTAGTTCTGTTTGGGATAGCACAATCCATGCACTCGTGTAAGTGCTTATAAAGTGCAATTGTGTAGGATTCAGTAGTCATAACTGTATTGTCCATCTGCATGGGTGTCATGAAGTTCACCACTTCTGTCTTAAGAAGTATGAAGTTGGCTTTGGAGAATTTTTTACCATGGTTTCCTTAATGGGGGGTGGGGGCAGGATGTGGATATCTAGGGTAATTAGCTTATGGTCGGATTGGACCAATAAGGCATTGACTTTAGGTGTGGAACACAGGTCACTCATTATGGTAATGACTAGATCTTGGATATTGTTGCCCCTGGTGGGAGTGTGGATAAGTTGATCCAGGGCATTGGAGTTTATGAATTCCAGAAGGCATTGAGTGAAGGAGTTGGTACATGAGTAGTTTTCCCACTTAATGGGTGGGTAGTTGAAATTGCTCATTTTTAGGGTGTTTGGTTGAACCCTAATATTTTCCCGTACATCAAGAAAAGAGGAGTGGGAATTCTGGGGCATGGTGGGGGATCTGTAGCAAGCTACAATTTGGATTGCAGTTCTGCCTAGAGTTAGTTGCACTTGGATGACCTCGGCTGCATAATGCTGAGCAACTAGCCTGAAGCTGTGGATATTCTTAATGAATATGGACACACCTCCGCCTTTGTTGTTCCGGTCCAGGTTACATGGCCAAAAAGTGTGGTATGAGTTATAGCCTGGTAGTGCAAGGGGGCTCTCTGGAGCCTTGAACCAGGTCTCAGTCACTGCACAGATATTGATGTTCTCCATTTCAAGGAGTGCCTCGAGTGAGTACATTTTGAGATTTAGACTTCTAACATTGAGTAGCATCACGCTCAGTTTTTGCTTGCCTGTTCCTGTTACGGTGGTGAATTTGTCATTTGAACCTTGCCTAAAAAAGGCACTATAGGGGCGGCAAGAACCTTAGCCAGTATCTGGAATCCCAGGGGTGACAGGTGCAGGCCATCTCTGGCAAAGCATCATGGTCTATCGACCATGTCATCCCAGGCAGACAGATAGTGGATCCCTTTAGAATGACACCAGAAGCTTAGCCAATTGTTAAAGTCAATCATTTTGTCCTTGTACTGCAGCATCATTCTGGGTGATAGCAGAATGCTACTCAGAGCTAGGGTCATACCTGCCTGGGCTACAAGATCAGAGAGCTCTTCCATGTCTCTTTTCATGTAGTCCACGGAGGTACATCTCAGGTCGTTCACAGCAACATGGACAATGAAAGAGTCATATTTGTACTTGTTGTGGAGTGACCTGAGTGTGTGGGTTATGTAGCGGATCCTGGCACCTGACAGTAACCTTCTCCTTGTTTAGCCTGGTGAGTGGGACATCAGTGTGCCTGACTATAGAGTCACCTATGACTAGTGTGTTGGGTACGTTGTTTTGCCTTATTGGCTGTGGTTGAGTGGCACACTGAGTCTGCAGGCTATGTGTCATTTGGGTTGTGTTGGGGGGTAGAGGTTACTTGCATTTCTGCTTTGGAGGTCTCTGTTGCTTGAGCAGATTATTATTGAGAGCCCCCGGGAATGTTTTTGTGTTTCTATGTGTGGATTTTGTTGGTGTAGATTTAGTGAGACTATGTGACGAGTGTGGTGTGGTGCAAGTGTTTACCTTCTCCTCTTAACTGTCAAGTTCAGTTTTGGTTGGAGAGAGCTTTACCTCCAGTTTGGCTAGATAAGTGCATCTCTCACAGGTTGTAGTGCTGGGTGGTAGGAGGAGAGGGTTGTCTGTATACATGAAGCAATTTCTACATTGCCCTAAGATGCCCAGATTCATCAGATAGACAGGAGAGAATACTGGGAGCTGACCCTTGGACATGCCTGAATAAAAAACTATTTTCCTCTAGATAAGTGAGGAAAGTGAGTACAAGAGCTGTTTTTCTCTAAGCAAGTGAGGAAAGTAAGTACCAAAACTGTTTTCCTCTAGGTAATGAGGAAGGTTGAGTGCTGTAGTAATTAGTAGGTTATTTAGTGCTTACAAGTTCTGAACAAGTGCTGATCACAAATAAGCAAATTCAAGTGCTAAAACTAAGAATCTGTATCTGGACTAAAATAGTTACAGGAAAGGGGGGAAACAAGTGCAAATGTGGGTTTTTAAATCAGAAAGTTGAGAGAGAGCTAGAAAAACTGCACAAACAGCCAACAACTAGAATTTCTGGGCCAGAACCACTCCTTAAGTGGTAGATGAGTTACCCAGTGCTTACCACTCCCACTGATAAGCTAGAAGGCTTCCCTTCAACACAGAAATCTTGGGGGAGGGGCTCAGAAGCTTACATACATTCCTGGATACAGTAAATCTGAATCTGGACTACACTAGTTACAGGAAAGGTAGGAAACAGGCTTAGATTTATATATATATATATATATATATATATATATATATATATATATATATATATATATCTACAGAAAAGTAGGTAAAACAGCAGTAAAAACAATTCAAATGCAGTGCAAGCTAGCACACTTGAGTATGAAGCAATGTTAGACCAAACAGTTAAAAAAATGCAATTAAATTAAAAATGACTAAAAACAAGTGCAGAAGGAGTCTATTAGGTAGAATGAGGTAAAGACATGGGACTGGGGGGAGTGTCCCAGATCAAATCTACAGTCGGGGCGGGCAACTGCAAAAGCCTCCAAATTTAAAACAACAAGACAGGAATAGGGAAAACCAACACCTTCAACAGAGATCCGAAAAACTATACAGTGAAGCAAAAATAACAGTGCACAACTCTGAAGTCAGCCAGCAATGATATAAAATTAGTCAAACAACAATTACCAGTACACAACTCTGAAGTGCCAGAAAAATATACTCGGCTCTGTATATCTTCAGATAGTTTGAAGAGCACTCTGTCAGGACACAGGAAGGCACCAGCAATGATATTATATTACACGGCAATTATCTCATGTATCTGCTGGGATATCCATTAGTCTTTAAGGTCCTACTAGATGAGAAAATAACTCACTAAGCTGAACTCCCCATTTTTTTTCCACAATCACTATTTTCTATAGGGAATCACTATTGGTATATTTGTTAAGTGTGCACTGACAGTTATTCCTTTGTGTGCGCGTGTTTTGTTGCATTTTCTTCATACTTATGCAATATGTTATTGGCATATATAAGTTAGGAGGTGACGGCAAGCCCCCCACATGGGGAGTGCAGCAGACTTGCCTGAAAAAATGCTTACTTAAAGTTTTGTCAGTGGGTTGAGTCCATGTGTAGTTTAAGTCAGAGAGTTATTCTGCATCAGGCTGTGCTTTAGGTGTCCTAGGTGAAGCTATCCGGCCCACTTGCATGCAAATCTTAAAGGGAAAGCTTTATTTTGTTTTATGGTAATAATAAGAGGAGTGAAAAAGAGAGAGGTTAAGCAGCATTGCCCAATCAGCCTAATTTTATATTCTTTGTACATTGATATTTTGTTAAGTTTCATGTCTTTGGGAGAGATGTTGAGTTTGTTTTAACTTGTTTTACTAGTGAGATATTTGGTAGAAGAAATCTAGGCTGCGCACGTAGATGAGATTGTTACTCTATATGAATGATTAAAATAATGACAGCTTCATCTAAAACGAGGTAACGGTTGGTTTTAAAGTACATGTAGTAGAGGATGGAAGGCTTATTAATGCACCACATCTGACAGACTGTTGGCCTTTTATTGTCGACACTACTGTGCTTCTTTTCTTAAATGGAAAATAATAACTTTTTGATGTGGATTATGTATTGGTGAAAGCCTTATGTCACTGAACACAAGGTGTATAGCCTTAAATGCATTACTTTTAGGTTGTATTTAAGTTGAATAATGTAATTTACAGTGTTTGACACTTCTCTGACCCAGCTGCAGAAGAGGATTAATTTGAATGTTATGGTAGATATTGGATCTAGTACTTTCATATCTCCTATTATTGGGAGCTGTGTGTTGCATCACAATGTTTTGGAAACATAGAATATGGTTACCTTAAGGTTATGATGTGCTATGTGCACCTTCTGATGGAGTCTCCAAAGCAGCACTCTAAGTATACAGCTTTATATATGGTTACTAAGTTATGTGCTTATGTATGTAACATGGTCATCGAGAAAATTGCATTTTTTGCCTTTTGTGCAGATGCTCTCTGATTATACTCCTGTATTTTTAGCCTCAGGTGCAGTCATTACTCCGTAATTCACATACTGGTGAGTTGAAGATATTAGATAGGGGATTATTGTGAATACCTATTCTATACATGGACTCTTGTAAATATTCTCAGCTGTATTGGATTTCTGTAACTTGTACATGGCTCTGATATGTGGTTTTACAGTGATCTAACCTAACAGAACTGCAGACTGCATTTCTGAATGCCACTATATAGTTTTTACTGCATTGAGTATGGGGAGCATGTCACAACACAGTCCAGAGGGAATTTGGGCATTTAGCAATGTATTATTCCAGACATTTTTCAGTTTTTGAATATATGTACACACACACACACACACACACACACACACACACACACACACACACACACACACACACACACACACACACACACACACACACACACACACACACACACACACACACACGCACACCTTTATTTACATACATAGCAGTATATATTACTTTTAGGGGAATGGAAGAATGGAAGATTTGGTATTTTTCATGTATATCTGTATGTCTATTGTCTATACATATAAATGCATGATATATATATATATATATATATATATATATATATATATTTAATATATATATATATTCATTATGTAAGTGTGCTTTTCCACAATCTGTAGACTAATAACTTCTGGGCAACACATTATTTTGAGTGTTTTAGTCAAGATATAAGTGATTGAGTTGATGGAATCTTTCGTCTACTGGTAACTAATAGAGATATAAGAAACAACAATGCCTTTTGGTAAAAAGTCAGGATGCATAAACATGGCAGAGTGAGTGACTGCTAGACAAGAGTATGTGTAATAGGTTAATATGGTATCTAAATGTAAAAAGAGGGTGAGTACATGTTTATTTGCTTTTTTTGGGAATGTAGTACCATCCTGCATCAAAGTAAGGTGAGATTGAAAACTGACTGTGATGCATACCTACTTTTGGATTATGCAGTTAAATGTGACCTAGGATTACTGCTGCAGCACTGAATAAATCCTGTTGGTTGGGGGAAAGGATGTTTACTGTCTTCTTATATATTCTGCATCTGCTAATACTCTGATACAGCAATTCTAAAACCAAAAAATGTATGCAATTATACAGAATTATCCAACTGTGAATTAAACTTGGAGGATGCATGTTCCATTTACAGGAATATTTTGTACACAAACATTCCATTGTGAATATATCATAGAGGCCAATGCAATAAGGAGATGGGAGCTAGTCAAGCAGTGAATGCTTGGCACGATATTACATTCCCATGGATAGCGAAGGCCAACATTACATCAAGAATCTTTTGTGAGTAAACATTCTACTATTTATAACAATGCATAATATAGTTCTAAAGCTACAACAAACACTGAGAAAATTAATATTTAAAAAAAGATTAATTGTAACCATGTTTCTGGAACACTTCATGCATGGAAATGACACGATACAACATGTATATGTAAACCCAAACAGAAATACTAAAGTAAAAATAATATGGATGTATATACTATATATTATACAATACATGCTACAAGAGTTGTACAGTTTAGACTTTCTAGTAGTTATTTCTTGCCTAAGCTAGAAATGGAATAAGTAGTCAGGAAGGCAGCAGTTTATAAAGAGGGGATTTGCTTTATCTTCACAACCTTTCAAATATGAATTTTCTGTGATCCATATCTCAAAAGATATTTTTGGAACTGCATAAATACTCAACAGGGTATAAGCACTCCTAATTATTTCTTCTTGACTTTAGTTACATTTCCCAAACATTCTGTTCATCAACATTCCATAAATCCTGTCTCATTAGCAGTTCTTACCATGTCATATGTAACAATAGCATGTAAATACTCCAAGAGTGATCAGTATGGTCCTTCTGGAGAAAGGAAGTGATGCCTGAGGGAATGTTCTGGCAAGACATAAGACTCAACAGCTTTGGAATATCTATGAATCTATGAATCTGTAAGTGAGTGTCATATTCATTAATGCATTTCAAGACCTTGAACTCTTTAGAGTACCAAGATCATACAGTATACTAGTGAGACTGCTGTTACTAATTACAAGGGGAATGTCTCATGACTTAGACTACCAACATCTGTAATAGTGCTGCTGGTATGAGATACAAAGCTATACTAACTCTCTGTGACTGTTGCATGCAGGCGGTACAAGAACAGACACTGCAGTATGTAAGATGGGACTGAGGTACACCACCACTCAGCTATGTATTAGAGTGCTTATTTGTTTCTCGTAAAAAAGTAAACTTTATTGCAAAAAAAGAAAAGAAATCTATCAGTGCTACAGTTAGGATTGATATCAAAGAAACATGTAGGGGAAATTATATGTTAAGTATGATATTCTAATGCTTCTTACACAACCTTCTATATGCCATTTGATCCTGTACTCTGCATCCATAGCTCCAGAAACATTTTCAAATGCTTTCAAATCTCACTCAATTTATATTTGAAACACAGCCATAATTGCTGTAAAGGGCATTTTAATGTAAAGTTGCTTAGAGGTGATTGCAATAATGTATGCAGTGTTTACTGTATTGTTATGTAAAGCAAACCACGTATTGCAGTCAGGCTCATTTATGTACCACTCCGTCTATACGGTACATGAAGAGTTGCGATTAAATACTAAGTTGGGGTCAAATATTTGATCCTTGCTTTTCTGCATATTTATTTATTTATTTAACATTTGTTTACCGGGAAAGTCTGACTTGGAATGAAGCCAAATTTAAGCAGAGGTCTAGGGAGAAACGCTCCAGATGCATGTCTTTGTAATGGAGGAAACAGGAGTACACGCAGAAAATCCACATGAATGCAAGGAGGACATGCAGACCCCACACAGAAGGCACTCCATATGAAGTTCCATATGAAGTGAACATTAAAGTTTTTGGTTAAAAGCTTTTTATCTTATACTATGGAATTTACCTTTATGACATATATTCATGCTCAACGTACTTGAGAGGTAGAAAACAGAAGCTCTTGATGTCAGACCAGATTTGAATGTACTACTTTACAAATTATGCTGAAAAAATTAATTACAACTTAACAATATATGACTAGAAATTGTCTTCCAAATAACTGAGGATTATTACTGGGTTGATGGTTCACACAATAGAGTTTGGCTGGTGTTACAGACAAATACAGTGAGTATAGTTTCAGATAGTAAAGAAGAGAAAGAAACTTGTGCTTCAGCTGAAACATATTAGCCCTCCTCTTTGATGTTTGAAAAACTAATTGCTGCATTAGTGCATTTTTCCATTGCTTCATATTACTAGTAGACTAAATCATCTTAATTGGTTATTTCCAGCTGTACTAAAGCTAGACAGCTTCGTGTTAGTAATACTGGCTACACTTAATGTCTTTGGCACCATCAGTCCCACTCCCGATGAGAAAGTATTTAGAAGTTACATTCCTATTACATCGATTTCAGAGAGTGGTGAAACCCTTAAAGATTAACCCCGCAAAGTATCATGAAATGTAGCAACATAGTGTGACCAAAGGTATGAATGACATAGACTTAACTGTAAGCATATGGTCTACAACACAGCCTTAGTAATGCAGTAGCAGTTTCTCTGTGCCTAACTATAAGTTCATAGGTTCTTAGAAAAGTACTAGGATAGCTGTCTTTGTGGGCCATTTTAAGTAAGATGGGCATGATGTGAAACCTGACAAGAAGTCCAGATACATATCATATGATGTGCTATTTAACCTTGCAGTATCAGTTACTGGGTATATTTCCTACCTACTTCAGACCAACACAATCCTCTTATTTGCTTTATACTATATATTTCTTTGTTGAATGTCTTATTGTTTTTTTTTTTCATATTTTTATTTTCCTAGTACTTTGCACTTTCAGAATACATTTCACTTTAAAGAAGAAAACTACAGTATGTTACATTTCTAATATGAATGTATTTTGTTCTATTTTTGTGGGTTGTTTGGATGTTGTTTTCTGTTTTTTTTTTTAAATGTTTTCAGCACTTTGATAATTTTCTGATATTTTACCACTCTCTTTTTTGAAAATTGCATGGATACAATTATTTTATGTTAGGAGCATTTTAACATATTTCTGTTTCTTTTTATTTGTTTAGAAGACGATAATCAATTAACTTTTTCTGTTAGGGGAGTTTTTTTAATTTGTAGTTTGTATTTGTTTATGTTACATGTTTATAATGATAACTTTATGTTCCAGGTTAAATATGTAGTTTAGTAATATATGAAAGTTCTGTTATCACTTCTGGGAGGTACATGGTGGAACGTTTGGATCTGCATTTGGGATCTGGTTATTTGGGTTGGTTTTATAGTAGTTTGGATAGGTTAAGATGTGGCTTCAAGGAGAATTATTATTTTCCTAAGGATATAAAGGGGCAGATTTTAATATATGTGTATATATATATATATATATATATATATATATATATATATATATATATATATATATATATACACACACACACACACACACATATATATAAATATATATATATATATATATATATATATATATATATATATATATGTATATATATATATATATATATATATATATATATATATATATATATATATATATATATATATATATAGATTCATAGGTTCATAGGTAGGTACTAGGCCTATCGGCCCAAGGGCCTACGTAAGCCTAGCCAATAAGATTCCCTGGCTTACGCCACCCAAGAAAGTTATTTTCCTGTGCCACTGTCGAGCAGAGACACAGAAGTGATCCCCAGGGTGTATTTCCTATTTCCCATCCACTCATCAAGATTTTTCTTGAAGAGTGCTAATGAAAAACTTTTCTTGACATAGATGGGTAGCCTGTTCCAGAGTATGGGAAGTCTCTGGGACAAGAATCTATCCCTCCAGCATGTTCTGTTTATTGTGGTGACAAGGTTTAAGTCCCTATAGCGTGTTGCTGGAAGGGATTGGGATTTCTTTAGGTGTAGCATGCCCAACAGCTCTGGGTTTGACATAGCTTTATATGTTAGGCAGAGATCACCTCGAAGTAGGCGATATGCTACGGAGTAAAGCTGGAGTTTCTTGAGGCGGTCAGTGTAGGGCATTTGTCTGAGGCCAGTAATCCTCTTTGTGAGGTACTTCTGTGGCCTTTCCAGCTGCTGCAGATGTCTTGTGAGGTACATTCCAAAAGGGGCGTTGTACTCTATAATGGGTCTAATGAGTGTCGAGTAGAGGTGAACAATGACCTCTTTTTTCCTGGATGAGAACCCTTTTATGATGAAGTGTGCCATGTAGAAGGACTTCCTGACTACTGTGGCGATGTGACTATCAAAGGAGAGACTACTGTCCCCCTGGGTACCAAGGTCTCTTATCACACATTCGGTGTTAAGTAGATTGCTGCCTATGTGGTAGTTCATGGGTACAGAGTTTTTACCAAGAGGGATGACATTGCACTTTTTGGCATTGAGCTTGAGGCTATAGCTCTGACACCAGGCATGGCATATGACACTATATATATATATATATATATATATATATATATATATATATATATATGGATCTATGTTACATAATCAAATGCCTACTTCCTCATCAAGACGAAAAAACAAATTGTTCAGATCAGAGGATATTTATACAAGGAATAAAAGCAGTTGGCCAACATTCAACCTTCACACACACCACAGTATGTCAAATCTACCTAGGTGGAGGATTATAGCCCCCACAGCCCCCCGAACTATACATACCAATTCTGGTATCACACTACAGTGGAGAAAAGGCCAAATTTCCAAATTTGGCCAACTACCTCCATTGTCTATGTAAAACTTCACTGATTTTCCAGTTTACTTAATTGAAAATTCATTCTTTTCATCCCAGTGAACAGTGATTCATGAAAATGTGTGCTTGATTATCTGAAGCAGACCTATACATACACACACACATTTTATATATATATA
This sequence comes from Protopterus annectens, assembly GCF_019279795.1. Classification (NCBI taxonomy): domain Eukaryota; kingdom Metazoa; phylum Chordata; order Ceratodontiformes; family Protopteridae; genus Protopterus; species Protopterus annectens. The sequence continues at coordinate 404,872,762 of NC_056734.1, read as the reverse complement.
TATATATATATATATATATATATATATATATATATATATATATATATAAATAGATAGATAGATATCATTTTAATGTATTTATGTGAGTGCTTTTTGGTTTATTTTGATTAGGATGCTGTGTTCTATTTTACCATGATTGGGCAGGTTGCTTCTTAAGTAAGATGATTCACAGTTTTTTCTTTCAGTATCAATTATTGCTGCTGTTTTTGTTGTTAATTTTTCATCTTATTTTGGTTACTATGTAATTTATTTCTTGTTGCAATGGATTTCCATTATGTTTCTTGTTCTGAGGTTAGATAACAACATTGTGTGACTTATTTAATTATTGTGGTAAGCACATTTTATTTTCATATTTTGAATCAGTAGTGAATATATTACACCTGATTAAATATTATATATGACAGGTTTGTGGCATGAGCTAGTCCTTTTATACATTGTAAGCAAAGGCGCCTGCAGGCAGGTGCAAGGGGGTGCACTTGTACACCCCCCTGAAACTGGCTAACTGGGAGATTCATTTTCTTTGGATCTCGTACTATTGAGCGAAACTGAAACCACATCGGCTGAACACACTTTAGCGAAAGTGCTTTTCACCGAAAAAGCACTTTCAATAATGCGAGTTAAAAAAAACTATAAAACCAAAAACACAGTGCTCACATTTACGCACGAGATTGCACTACAGTAGGGAAAAGGGATCTCAACAACAGCCGTCTCCCCACATTTTCATCCTTATTTAAGCACACTTTTGTGAAAGTGCTTTTTGGTAAAAAGCACTTTCTCGAAAGTGTGCTCGGCCATTTCACGTTCGGTGAAATGGCCATTCGATAAAGAGTATGGATCCCTTTTCTTTTAATTAAAAAAAAAATACATTATTTTTTAAAGGGGATTCTTCTTTAAGAACGCCCTTTGTGTCCAGTCGCACAGATGCTTCTGCATCTGTGCGACGAATTGTTTACATCTTCCTCTTCTGCACCCACGCAGAATTTGAATTCCAGAAGACGTTTGGACTGCGTACGAAGGTACAAGTGAGAGGTAGGTGTGTGTGTGTTTAAGTGTTTAAGACGTGTGTGTGTGTGTGTGTGTGTGTGTGTGTGTAAGAAGTAGGTAGGGGTGTGTGGATGTGTAGATAGGTAGGGGTGTGTATGAGTGTATGTAGGAAGTAGGTAGGTAAAGGTAGGTTTGTGTGTGTGTGTGTGTGTGTGTGTGTGTATGTGTGTCTGTGTGTGTCTGTGTGTGTGTGTGTGTGTGTGTGTGTGTGTGTGTGTGTGTGTGTGTGTGTTTGTGTGTTTGTGCGCATGTGTTTGTGTAAGAAGTAGGTAGGTCTGTGTGTTTGTGTTTGAAAATGGGTGGTAGGGATGTGTGTGTGTGTGTGTGTGTGTGTGTGTGTGTGTGTGTGTGTGTGTGTGTGTGTGTGTGTGTGTGTTTGTATGTAAGTAAGAGGGGGGTGGGGTCATACTTTTCAATTATCCAGATTTTTGCCTCATATTTTAGGTTTGTATCTCATAAAATTGTGTTTTATCTGGCAAATCACTGAGGGCTGAAGTCAGAAAATAATGGCAGACATTTGAGTTTTTGACTTCATATCCTCAGAAAATGCATACTAATGCAAACCCTGTTGTTCTATCCACTTTCTAAGGAGGCAGGGGGATGTATGTGTCATACCTCTCAAATGTACAAATTTTCACAGAATGTCCAGATTTCTGCCTTATATTTATGGTCTGTTCCTCATAAAAATTATGTTTTTTTTGATCAATTAGTGGGATAAGCTAAGGATTAATGTTACTAAATAATGACATGCATTTGAGTTTCAGACTTCATATTCTAGCAACTTTCTAAATGTGTCCCTAGTTTTGAGCCTTTGTCCCCAACATTATAACAGGCTTTTTCCAGATTTCTTGTCCTAAGAGATTGAGAGATACGGTGTGTGTCTGTGTGAGTTTGTGTGTGTGTGTGTGTTTGTGTGTGAGAGTAAAATGCCCTGTTTAGAGTTAGCAGGTGGAATTTATTTTCAAGTGCATTTTCAAGGAATTGTGAGTCTCAAGGGAAGAGAAGTTTACTGCTGCTCATGCTAAGTCTGCTTAAAATGTTCAACTGTTTTCTTTAGCAAGTGGTATCACTATTGTGGTATAGAATTTTAAAGCAGTGTTAGTAGCACAGTGAGTAATTACTTGCATCTTGATGTAGAGGGCTGTAAGCTTTACTCCCACAGCATATAAATTTGTATTTTAAGGGGTGGGGTGCTGCAATCCCAAGTGTGTCCTCCTTTGGATGAGATGCCTAGTAACTATGAACCTGTTTTTCAGCTTGCCACCTATTCCCTATAGCAATAAACCAGCTTACCAGTTTTTAATGTAAAATAGGTAATGTATTCTTTAAGGGCAGCAGGCACTGAGTTTGTGGATGAAACATTGAAATATAAGGTTGTTTCTAGTAACAACCTTTTCATTAGTTTCAGATCTCTTTAATGTGGAATTTTCAGACGACTTTTATTTCTGCAGAGATTGTGCATATTGGCTGATATTGGTGGATTGTAATGACAGAAGTCTGAGTGGCCTTTTGTGGTTGAAATGTTCTGAACTGGGCAGTTTGTCATTATTGGTTCATATGTTTTGTTTCACTGCTTACTTGAAAAATGTTTAAAACTATAAATTCAAAACACTCTCTAACAAGTGGTGGTGTATTATACAAGGGTTATCATTCATTTATTATATATTATAATTAATACAATCAGGGAGGTTAATCAAATAACTTTTGCATGGTCCTAAAATGTGTGCAAGGGACCTATGATTTGAAAATAGCCCAAAGGTAAACTTGACCTGCCACTGACCAGATGCATTTTTTTTAATGTGGTTTTCAATGCTGTTTCAGTGAATGTGAATTTCAAAGGCAGAGAAATGTTAATGTTAAGTCTGTTTTCATTGTAAGACTATTGCTTTGTTTAGCAAATGTCTATCAGTGTTTGTGCTATAAAATTTGAAATTAAATCCCAACAACGGTTATCATTGTAGAAGTAAAGCATAAAACAGTATGCACATTGAGAGTTTTGAACAGTGTTATGGCAACTGGGAAGAAACAGCCAAGTAATGGGACACTGGAATGGCTGCGTGAGGGGCTGAATGGGGGGCTGCAGGCTTGCACCCCCCTGCATAAAATCCTGCGGGCTCCACTGATTGTAAGGTTAATTTCTAGGAGCACTGCTTACTCTCATTAAATTTTATCATTTTTTTCTATTTTTAAACTGTATCTTTAGTTTTAGGGTTGATAATGTGATTTGCATGTACCCCTTATCTTTAGGCTAGTTTTGTGCATTAGTTTTTTGCTTGCATTTGTTATTATTACTTGTGTTTGCTGTTTTAGTATGTGTACTGTATGACTGATGAATGTTTACAATGTACTCAAATAAAATAGTGAATGGCATATGTTCTATTAAGGTTTAGTTAGCATTATTATATGATAAGCAATTATTTCAATTTTGTTAGATTAGTGTTGAGAGATAAATATATGTCAAAAGGTTTTATTGCATATACATTTTTTCAAATCATACTCACTTGCTCAGGTTATCCGAGCTTGCGAAACATTTGCTTGAGCATAGTAGTGTGAAGTACCATTGCTTATGTAGCATTGTTGGTGGCTACACTACTACTCCTTGAAATCAGATTCTCGGGGCCTCAACTCCCCAGGACTCAGTTCCCTGATAATACCTACACTTTCATTGAATGGCATTTCTAGAGAATTGGGCAGGCACTAAGTCCATTTCTGGGTGTTTTCCCTCTTCTCCTTGTAGTACAAGCATATAGTTGATTATATTAGTTAAATGGTGTTGGGGGTATCCCAACACATTAGGGTGTGCAGTGGGCCCCCTCCAAAAACTATCGAAAATAATATTTTTGGGAGCAGGTTGTTTTTCTGGAAGAAGAGGCTTGAGGGGTTCTCATTTGTACACTCATAGTGAAAGTGTTGTTAGCTTCATGCTGGAGTGTCATTGTAATGTTTACAAGATAGTTATTTGTGGGCTGTCAGATCTTGAAGAGTTTCAGAGGCTTACATTACCTGTCAGTGATCTCTCTTTCTCCAAGGTACCTCTGAGTGGGAATGATAAGTTAAAGTGGTGTGGGGGGGGTGCTTGACCTCTTGAAAGAAATGCTTTTTATATATGTCAGATTTGCACATAATGATAAGCCCATATATATATTATGAGAATATGTGAACTCAGATTATGAAATCTAGTAGGATAGCTAGTCAAAAGGCTAGTTTCCTCATGCATACTGTCTGGTATGGTACACAGACAGTTTGTGAGTTTAAATAGCTGCCTCTGAAAAAAAATATGCCTTTATTGGTTTGTTCATTTTAGGGGTTCCCCTGACTGATTCTAGACAAAGAAAGTTAAATGTGGCAAATGGTTATTCCTTTCTAGGTGTAGTTTAACTTGAAAGGAGCTAGTATACTTTGTTGAAAAAAAAATAATTATTCCCTAGTGTATTTTGTTACTTTTTGAAACTGCGGATAATAACAGGTCAGATACTTGAGTTATATTTATGGATAAAGTGTCATTTTTTATGTTATCTCTGTTACCAAGAAAAAAATTTCATCTAAACATGAACCAACTCAATCTTACTCATGAAAATGTTAAACCCACCATTCAGTTTCTTCACTTTAAAGTTGTTCTTATGCAATTATTATGAAACAAAAATAAGGTAGATCAATTGCTGACACTGTAGGGTAGAATGGGGGGGGTGCTGCACTCCTGAATGTGCCTGCCTTCGGAAGAGACTTTAAACAGATTTGCTTCCATTGGTGATAGTTCAGGTGGATGTAAAAGGTCCCATATCAAAAACAGTAGGGTTCTTTATTTATATACAAAAACAACTTTTATTTGCAAAATGTTTTCATATTTACAGATATTTACAAATTTACAAATATATAGATATACAAATCTTGTTTACACAATTATACTATTTTATATTCCTGTTACACCCCCACTCCTGATTTTACTTAATATTATTGTTAAAATGCATTTACAATTAAACATAATTAATTTATTTCATTCCCTATAACCATATAGCATAAAATAATGTTTTATCTATTCCTTTAACACATTCTTTTCTTCTAGTCTTATGATATCCATATTTAATCATATCCATGTTTATTTTATCCACTTCTTTTATAGTTTTGAAAAATATCTTCTTTACATAGTTTTTTATTCTTATAATGTTCATATTTAATCATATCCATGTTTATTTTATCAACTTCTTTTATATCTAAAAAAATCTTCTTTACATAGTTTTCCCAATAGCATTTTTTACTCTTAAATTTCAAAAACGCATCTTCCATAGTTTCTTTTTCTTGACAAAATAAACATATTCTATCACTTTTCTTCTTATATGGCATATTTCCTTTTCATGGCAATTGATTTATTACCAGTCTCCACAAAAAAATCTTAGCATTCTACTTTCTGATTACACCATTTGCTTCTTATTTTTACAGCATTATTTTTCTCATCGATTAGACTTTCCCATGGTTTTACACTGTAATGTTTTATCATTACATTCTTATACCTGCTTTTCTATCTTTTTCTATGCCAACAATTTTTATTTTCAATAAAAATATTTTTCTTGGAAACATGTTATTTCTTTATTTATACACTATTTTTCTCTTTTACAATTTTTTACCAAACTCCACAAGATATATTTATATTTATGCAATTTTCATTTACCCACTGCAATGTTTTGTACAAATGTAATGAAGCAGCATATACTACTGGGTTAATTAACCCTAAACCTTCTTCTTCATTATTTACATATAAAATCCTCATTTTTACTGGATTTCTTGTTCTTTTATTTATTCTATTTTTTTTATTAAATTCTACTTACATCTCTATTTCCCAAATTTTTTAACACAGACATTTCATTCATTGTGAAACATGACCCCCTATCTTTACTGTATTATCTGAACCTTTACTTTTCTCTTTATTTAATACCATCCTTATCACCTCTAAGCACTTATCTGTGCATATTATTACTTCTTTTATCCATATTTTCTTTTTTGCAATTATTGTAATATCATCTACATATGTTAACAGAACTGGAATTTTTAACCCTTCAGGTGTTATATACCCCCGCGTCTTTCACTTTTGTAATTTATTTCACATACTGTCACATTAAAAACTAGTGCAAAGAGTATACAACTCATTGGACAGCCCTGTCTTACACCACTCTTCATATGTACCTTTTGGTTTAACCAGCCATTTACAAGCATTTTTACTTAATTATTACTATGTGATGACATACATAATTTCCTAACTTTCTTACTTATATTGCATTCTTTCATTTTTAACTATAAGATTTCACGTCCAATTATGTCAAACACCTTATTAAGGTCTCTATCATGATTTTTGCTTCCTATTTTTTATTCATAATGTTATCCACAATTTCTTTAACTATCATTAATAATTCTTGACAACAATCCCCCTTTATATTATATTTACTATCTTCCATAATATTTTCCATTTTAGTTTGAAATCTCTTTTGTATAACTTTCATAAAGATCTTATAATTATTATTATTCAATACTATCAGTCTCCAGTTTTTTAATTATCTTCTATCTTCCTTCTTTCATATGAATTTAAGTATTCCACTGTATAACTCTTTATACATAAAACCTTCATTTAACCATTCATTCAAAATCTTTAAAAAATAATTTTTTGCTAGCCTCTTAAATGGTTATATATTTCATACCCTATTCTATCTGGTCCTGCAGTCAAATCTATATTTACTTGTCCTACCATTGTATCTAGTTCATTTAAAGAAATATATTTTTCCAATTCTTTATTCTCTTTTCCTGTTAATTTTTTTTACTTTCCATGTTTTTTCGCTACCTTCTTTTTTCTTTAAACATTTCTTGTACATAGTCTACTACACCACTCATTTTCTTTTCCTGAGTGCCTTCTATTTCTCCTTTTACATTTTTTATTTATCACATTACACTACCATTTTCCTTTACTAATCTGCTTAAGTAACTTGATACTTTTTCTCTTTTTCCTTTTAAAAAATATCTGTGTTTATATTACAATTCTTGTATTTTTTCTTGATTTCTTTCATATAATTATTTTTCTATCGCTATGTTCTAAATCTTCCATTGCATTGTTATATCTTCGTTATATCTTCTATTATATTTTTCTTTTTCTACTTTTCTCACATCATATTGCCACTGTAAAAAACATTTTGTATATTTTTTCCTTAAATATTATCCACTATTCAGACCAATGTTCTCCTAGTAATATGATCTTTCCATAACTGTATTACTAATCTTTCTCCTTCTTCATTCCATGCTTTCTCATTTATCCTTTTTATTCTATTTTTATATATTCCTTTTCTTTTATCTCTAGCAATATTGCATCAGAAAACCCTGTTTCAACTGCTTTCCCTTCTCCTATAACTAAACCTTCTAATACTACAAAATAATCTCTTTCAGTTCTGTACATACCCCTCTTGTAAGTCAATGAATTTTTGTCTCAAAGTTTTAACTTACCACACATTATAACTTCTAACAGTTTTTCTTATATCATTTCCTTTCTTTTTACATTTGCTTCTTAAATCAAAATTAAAGTCTCCTGTTATTAAAATATTCACATTTATCACTACATAGTCTAAAATCTAATGAAATAAACTTTCCTTTTCTTTGCAATTAGTATAAGTATGTAAATTATTCTATATACTTGTTCTTTCCATTTTAAATCTACAATGGTTAATCTTTCCATTTTTGCTAAAGTTAAATCTAATGTCTTTACTGTATTTCTACAGAATATGGCTATTCCAGAACATCTCTCATTTCCCAAATTCCAGGTTATTTTCCTCCCCATAGTTTTTCTGTTTGTAGTATTTATTAATTTGATAACAATCTTGTGTCTTCTGACATAATTGTATCTACATCATATGTGTTACACCACTGCAAAATTCCTATTCTTCTTACTGTATTCTTAATGGTATTCACATATACAGAAAGCACTCTAAAATTTTCATTTTCCCTTAGGTTCATGGTTTCATAACTTCATAGCTAATTACTAGGCTAGTATTCTTAATATACCATTTTATGCCTAGCCAGTTGCCTTTCCAAAGGTGATAATCAAACACTGTACCTAGTGCCTGTGACTGAAACACCTTAACTATTATACCAACTCCCAGTCATTAGCTGTATATGTTCTTTTTCATCCATGTCCTTTCTTTTTATTTTTATACTTATCCCTTTAAATTTTCTTTTTCTGTCTTTTATGCTTTTACCAATAGAATTCTTTTTTCTTTTACTTCCTCTCAATTTATGTCTTCTTCATCAATTATTTCAAAACCTTCTTCTATGACTTCTTTACTGTTTTTTTCTCATCTAATTGTTCTTCTATTTCTACTTATAAAATTTCTTCTCTTTGTTCATTTTCTTCTTTCTTTTTCCTTACTCTTTTTTCATTTTTGTAATCCATTCATAAATGTCCAATTTTGTTACATTTATAGCATTTTAATTCACGTGTTTACATCATGTCCCATTTCCCAAGAAATATAACATTTTCTTGTGCAATAGTTATTTGTCATTCTTTTCCAGAAAAAAATGTTTTGGGTTGTCCCAGTATTTTACAACACCCCTATTATCCTCCACATTTATCATGCTTGGTATATGTATATTTTTTTCCTCTTTCTATTTTTGACACAACATTGCAATCCTAGCCACCAGTCCATAAACCCCTTTTGTCATAAACCTTTGCAAAATGCAGTACTTATTTACATAAAATTTTCACGTCCTTTCAAAGTCTCTCTTTCTACCTTTTTGAAATTGCACATGAATTTTCTTTTTTGTTTCCCTGTCAAATGCTTTATCACATAAAGCTTCCATGAGTTACAGTCTTTCTTTTTTTCATATACTCCAAGAAAATTTTCCATAGAAAAACAGTCTCAAATATAATGTCGCAAAATATCTCTTTGTTAAAAAAAATAAATGTTCTTACCTCATTGTGCTTTTACATCCAAAGGAGCTATTAAATTGTCCCACACTTCCTACCTGTCCATTTCTTTGTCTTCTTTACTTTGAATCCTTACCATGTACTTTTGTTTTTTTTATTCTCTTCTACCTTCTTTTCTGCTACTCCACTTTTGCCTTCTTTAACTTTCTCTGCATATGTTTTCTTTTTTATATTGCCAATATTCTTCAGGATTGCCTCTGCATCCTCTTTTTGTATTTTCTCCATAATGTCCCCTCTTCATTTTTGGTCTCACTCTGTACCACCATTTATTTAAGTACATCATCCTGCAATCCTTTGGACTGGAGGGTTATAATTATGCATGCATCATTTGCTGACTAATCTCCATCAAACAGATTTCTTTGAAACATTTCCTCTAAATCGTGCACACATTCTCCAGTCTTGATAGTTACTTTCTCCTCCATTTCTTTCACCACTCCATCATCTCCTTCTTTCTCCATCTGCCTCCCTGTTTCTCCAGGCCACCTCTGTGCCTGGAACAGAAACAAGAAATGTTCCTCCAAAATGTGTCCCACTCGCAATAATGATGAGTAGGGGAAGGTTGCCAATGCCATGGCCAAATTTCCCTAAATACAACCTCAGGTCTCCCTTACTATCCTTGTGAGACTAAGCCAGTCAGCAAAGGATAAATCAAATTAAATAAAAAAAATATGTTTTATGAATATTAGTTTAAAGCAATAGTTTCACAATACATATACTGCTGCTTCATTCCAACAGAATCTTACAAAATACATGGTTTCATCAGATGCCAAACATAACAACTATCATGTAGACATTACTTTTATTCTGAGTGACAAGTGTAAGCATATAAAAAAATCTGTTGCTAGTACGAGACAAAAATAGGCCTCTGTCTCTAAGATTGATGTCTTAACCATTTTCAATTTATAAAGCAGATGTAGTAGAAAGAAAACTATCAGTTGAAATGAGGAAGAAAACTTATTAGCCAATTTACATGTCTCAGAATCACTCAATGATTGCTGCAAGTGCTTTTGCCCCCACACTTTGGTCGTCAGCAGAACAAAACCAAAAAGCAGTTTGCTCTGATGAAGTCCCGAGATGTGGGGATGAAAGTGTTTAACCAGTTGGTATTATGGTGTTCTTTTAATAGACCCCACTTGCATTTTAGACTTGGCCAGTTTCAGAATGATTTCAGTTTATTTCAGTGCTTTTGGAGGTTAATGAATTGTGGAATAACTATTTATATTATGGATGAACCGTCCTTTGCCTTGGACTACATAGACCCTTTGATTTTACTCTGCTGCGCCATTATCTTAATCTTATAAAGTGAAATCTCTCTTTAATAATCCTTCTTTCCCTTCCCCAATGCAGCTTAAAGAGATTAAGTAGTATGGATACATACCAACTCCAGCAAATTCAATTCAGCCAGCAACTAGGGCTTTAAAGAAATGTTTATTTATTTTTTTGCTAATGATCTATTGCAACAGCAAAGTAAAATTACCAAAAATAGTATAATGCGATTTATTTAACTGAAAAAGTATACAGTTATGTACGATTAGCCTACTGTTTGTCTCCATTCGATGCTTAGAATACCAGAACTGGTCAGTGTCTGTCATTACTGCTGGTCTCATTCCATGGAGATTCAACATCAGAATTCTTTACTACATGCTAATGTTGCATTTCATTTGACACTCAGGTTACTAGTAATCCAGATACCAAGGATTATTTGGTTAGTTGCTTCAAGAGTATAATTGTTAAGCTTTAGTTAGAAATTCTGAATAAAATTGCCCATACAGATAACCTCAAATTTCTGTATGCTGACTAAATGACCTTTGCTCATTAGCCAAGAGTGTATATAATTACTGTGACTATTCAGGGTAGCAGCATCATGCTTTGGAAAAAACACATCACATATCTTAATGTTATCAGCATTATCGGGAGATCAACTAGTTTTGAGATGTAGAAAGAAATTAAAATATAAGATTGAATAATATGGGTCATAAGATTTGTCCTTAAGGAACCGTTCAAGCCACTGTGACCCAATCTGAATTGTCACCTGACAGCATTACTCTATTAAATCTGTTGGTGATCCACTCCCTAATCTACTCCACTAGAAGTGTGTTAATAGTCAGAGTTATTAAAATGTTTTAATTAGGCTTGGGAGTCTTTGAAGTATCTTTTGTTGGGGCTTTGTTTCCTTAAAGATGTGGCTAGAATTGACTACTAATCAATCAGTTGTTAGTATTTTCTGATCCGTTTTATAAAATGCAATATAATAGTATTGCTCATTTGAAGATAATATTCTTCTAACATTAATGGACCCAGGAAGTTGAAAGAAGACTTGAAATATTTCTAATGTTTTAGCTGTTTGTATTTTTCAAAAAATTTAAATAAAAGGCAATATGGTTCATTTCTGACTTTCTGATAGCAATCCCTTTGTAAGATATATGATGTGATTTCTTATTTTGCTATATGTTAAATCTTGCTCTTAAGGTGAACTTTTTTGGCATCCATGTCCCAAACCCATAATAAGCTGGTTATGACAGGTGACCCAATCATAATCCTCTGTGTGTGCCAAACCAGTAGACAAATGTAAAACAAATAAATAAAATAAATTAATTAACATGACAATATCATAAATATGCTGACCAAAATTCTGAGTATTATGTAGGTAGCATCCATTTTCCCTCTTTTTGTATGGTTAAGAAAAATGAAATTTGTTTTGTGTCTGTTAAACCCTGGATTTAGTCTTGCAAATAACAAATGGGCAGGGTAGTGTGTGTGTGTGTGTGTGTGTGTGTGTGTGTGTGTGTGTGTGTGTGTGTGTGCTCCAAATATATAAAATGTCCATCATTCTGGCTGAACTAAACTACCCATTAATAAAATGAGAGACCCATATGTCAAATGTAGACAATGCCCAAAAATCCTTGATTTCATAAACACGAATTCCCACCATCTAATAGTTAAAGAGTCCACTAGATGAACAAAAAAAGTTCTTAACCTTGTCCTTACAAATGTAGTATCTATATGCACTATTTCACTGATATATCCTTCCCCAGTCAAGTCAGACTACAAATTGGTAATGTTCTGTTTTAAAATCCCTTAATCAGCAGATGCAAACATAATAGTATTTAAAGACTTCAAATGTACAAACTTCCTACAATTCTATGATCAAGTCTGAAAGTGCAAGTATAATAACCCTCAAAATGATGACAGACTAGCATTTAAGAAAGTAAATTCTACACCCATATAGAAAATTGTGTGATGCTATCAGTTCCTACCAAAACTAAACAATGGGAAGGTTAAGATCAAAGATCCTGATGGTCTACATGCATAAATAAATATAATAAAATAAAAAAGCTCATAGAATATTTAAGAAAACTAAAGACCCACAAATCAAGGCCAGCAGCAAAAGGTTTTCAAGCTACTTAAAAGTACCATCAGGAAAACACAGGTTTCCCATGGACTTTGGCTGGCATTGGAATCTAAAAATAATTACAATTCTTTCTTTACTTATGTCAGGAAGTTACAAAATAACAGTCAACAGTGCTCTGAATTTATTCATAATGGCATTATCTACTCTGATCCAGTGAATATCACAAATATATTAGCAAATAAAGCACATTTCACCCCAGAGATGACGATACAAAACTTAAATATACCTAAGGATTCCAAAATCCCTAGCATCAGAAAAGACTACTTGTTAAAAGTACTCGCTAAAGCTAAAAATGCATCCTCTGTGGGACATGATAACATGCCAGGCTGCCTAATGAACAGCACTAAACATGCTATTGTAGACCCACTCCTTAAACTATTAAACCTGAGCTTATCTACCAACTTTGTCCCCAGGGTTTGGCACACATCAGTAGTAATGCCCTATCATGTACCCCGGGAATTACAGTAAATCCCAACTGCAAGACCACAGAGCAGGTATATATATATATATATATATATATATATATATATATATATATATATATTATACGGGTTCCATTCAGAAGTACGAAATACTGAAATCTCGAATTTCAGTATTTCGAACCCAAGAAGCCAAGTCCACATAATAGCGAAGGTTTAGAAGTGCGAAATACCTCGAATACTGGAGGTTTTGAATTTCGCGCTTCTAAAGTTCTGCTATGGTTATATATTCAGGTAAGTGTGTGTGTGTGTGTGTGTGTGTGTGTGTGTGTGTGTGTGTGTGTGTGTGTTAAGGGGTTTGGGTAGAGGCTAGGGTGTGTGTCAGTGTGTTTTGTTGCTGTGATGTTTGTGTGTGTGAAGAGAAAGTAGCTTGTGTGGTGGTGTTTTGTGTGTGTATGTAGTGCGACCTTGGAATGAGAATATTTAAGTAGGAGGGGGGGTGTGCGCAGCGTAGTAGAGCAATTGTGTGTGTGTGGTGGATGGTGTGTGTGTGTGTGTGTGTGTGTGTGTGTGTGTGTAGTAAAACTGCGAGATTCAAAACTTCCTTTATTTGAGGTTTTGAATTTCGCGGTTTTTAGTTTTTGTTGTTTTGTAGATTCCACTTCTTGAGCTCGAGATACTGAAATTCAAGATTTCAGTATTTCGAGCTTCTGAAGTGAATCTATAAAAATATATATATATATATATATATATATATATATATATATATATATATATATTTATATATTTATATGGTTGCATATTAAAAGATCGAACGGTTGAAATATCGAACTGCATATGGTCGAGACCATATGGTCGATATTTCAAAAGATCAATCTTTTAACATGGCTAAAAAAAAACAGAAATTAAGTAGAAGACTGTAATGCAGGGGGGGCAAGCTCCCCTGCACCCCCCATACCCCCTACTTAAATATACCAGCTCCGAGATTGTGCTACAGCAGGGAATAGGAAAACTTCCCATTCCATGCTGTATTCTCAGTATAGCACAATCTCAGAGTTGGTATATTTAAGTAGGGGGATGTGGGGGACTGTGGGGGGTGCATGGGGGCTTGCCCACCTGCATTACAGTCTTAGCCATTTTAAAAGATCGATCTTTTGAAATATCGACCATATGGTCTTAACCATATGCAGTTCGATATTTCAACTGTTTGATCTTTTAACATGTAACCATATAAATATATATATATATATATATATATATATATATATATATATATATATATATACGTGTGTGTGTGTGTGTGTGTGTGTGTGTGTGTGTGTGTGTGTGTGTGCGTGTGTGTATGTGTGTGTCTGTGTAACTTATATAAGATTTGATCCCAAGCAGTTTGGTGTTTTAAGGGTAGATCTTGTCTAATGAATCTGGTGATTTTTAGAGGGTAACACAAGCCATGGACAGAGGTCACTCTGTCCATATAGTATATCTTGACTCACCAAGGCATTTGATATTATACAGCATGCCAGCATTTTAACAAGCTAAATGCACTCTAAATATTTCAGTGTAAAGTTAGGTGGATAGCTAATTGGCTGAGGAATGGAACCAACACTGTGAGGGTATTAGGCATGTTCTGTGAGAGCATGAAGGTAACTAGTGGGGTACCACAAGGATCCATGCTAGGACCTATGCTGTCCAGCATATAATTCTTTGATTTCCAAATAATAAATGGGGAACTTTAGTTAACCAAGTTTGTAGATTATTGTAAACCAAATGTTATACTCAAATCTCCTTCTGATGTGCAGAACGTACAAAGCAAACTTACACATGTTAATAGCCTTCACTCTGAAAATAAGTTATAAATAAATACTAAAAAATGCAATATTTTGTTGCATTTTTTTAAAAAAAACCTTCAGTTAGCTTTTAGTATGGGAAATACCCCATTCCAAAATGAAGATGTATCGTGAGACCTTGGAACATGGGTAGATAATTCCCTATCCTTTGATCATAATGCTGCAGCGGTTGTTAAGAAATAGTTCTGTCTGACACAGCTGATCACAAAGGGTATCTCCTCTAGATTCAAAGAAGTCCTTACTACTCTGCACTGATCATGTCTATCATTGATTACAATATCCCGTTTGGGACGCATCTTATTAAGCATATCAAGGAGTAGGAAAGACATCAAGAGTTACTGACAATACAGATCATGGGCTTAAAGACCCTTACCTACTAAGAGAGGCTGGAGACCCTGCCTCTGTATTCCATGTCCTATAGACTCCTTAGGAATGATCTGTGCTTTGTCTTCAAAGGTCAGAGGCATTAGGGATCAGGAAGTCCAAGATCTGTTATTTCTCCACAAATCAGACAGCACAGACAACACTAGAACAAGAGGTCTGAACCTGCTTCAACAAATACAAAAAAATCAAAGTGGATAGTTAGATTTGTCACGCAATGCCTACTCCTTCCCTGGAACAAACTTCCTGTCCAGATCAGGCAATATGACATGATATCTTCCTTTAGGATGGGATTAGGTAATAGAATGGGTATTCATAAATTCACTCATGGTATCATCAGCCTCTCTCCTTGAGAAAAGGAGTTAAGGTCAGTAAGTGACCACATGGCCCAGCTGTCTTGTGAATTCTATGATTCTGTGATTCTAGGAAGTGCAAAGGACAATGCCCTGTTGTAGTCATTGGCCATGGCATTCAGAGAGTTATCAGCATCTTCTGAAAGGAACTGATGGAGTATAGAAAGAACAACTTCAGAGGCAGTATGATCAGTAGTTCTAGTCACCTTCCATTCAAGATCAGAGGACAATAATGGGGAAGCACCAGGCAGAAGCAAACAAGTAAATGATTACTTCAGGTGACTAGCTCCACCAGCAAGCCTGATGACTTTGTATCCAGTAGGAAAATCAAATGCAAAGCTATGAGTTGTGGAGCTAATAATGTGTGCAAACTCAAAAAAGATTTTCATAATGCAAATTAGATATTTTGCTGGAATGAGAGATTCATTGTTGACCCAGATACTAAAGTTACTAAGAACAACTTTGTACCACTGCTTTATCATACAGAGGCAATGAGAAATTCAGTGAACTCCTGCAGGAATGTCCTCTCACAATGTTTGGGATGGTAGATGAGGAGAAACTTACATGCTGCTCTGGCAACAAGGGCAGGTTCAAAGTAAATAGTTTCCCTAAAGGCAAACTGTGCCAGTTAAAGCCCTGAGCCACCGCAATCAGACCTACCCCTAAACCTGCCCCTCTAAGGGTACTATATCTTTGAGAACTCTGGAGGATGTCCCTCAGCCAATGCTCTAAAGGATTCACAGCCTGCTTTGCAGTCAGGCAGCAAATTTCAAAGGGCACCATCCCATTTATTGAAGAGAAGTATTTTCTAAACATTTAAGGTATAATTTATATCACCTTCCTCCAGTTTTGTGTTTGTGCCTCAGTTCCATTCTATTACAATTCAGGTTTTTGTTTTTGCAGCCATGTCAAATACCATCTCTTTCTTTCAGTTTCTGGTAAGTACAAATTTAACTCCTACTATCTGATCTTGCACCTTCTCCTTTAGCCTCTTGATAATGCTTGCAGGTTTACTCTATATGGCTTATGTCTGTTGTCCTTCCATCTTTAGGACCTCATCAGTGGATATATGTATGTGGTATGACCAGAATGCATCACTTCAGAAATATACCCTCCTTATCTCAGTCTTCTATGTTCTGCACTATACAAATCAACACATTGTCAGGCTGCCCTCTCAACTTGTGCCTGACGTTTCAGAGTTAATGCACTAATTGCTCTCAGGTACCTCTCCTTATATAGTATCTTGTATCTTGTTTGTGCAAAATGTGAATATTAACTGCCCTTTTGTGCTCACCTGCAAAGTAATTCTATTTTCTTCTCTAGATGTTTTTCTCTTCGGCAGTTGTGGCCTCCATATCTGTTTCATCCCAAGTTTAGCTTGTTAAAAATTACCTGTGTTTGCCTATTCAAATGAGGATAGTATGGGCGATGCACCTCAGAACTGAGCTGGTGGCACTTCACTTATTACTTCCCTCATTCATTTCTCTGATTATCACTAACTTAGCTATTTCTTCTCAGCTTCACGTAAATGCATGTTTCTCTCCATTCCTTGCCCTCACATCTTACTATTAGATGTGATATCACTCCAGGTCAAAAACCTTACTGAAATTCAGATACAGCACACCTGCTGGCACATCCATACCTCCCAACTGCCATGATTTTTACTTCATATTTTTGGTCTATTCCTCATAAAAATGTGATGTTTTGTGGCAAACCACTGGGGATTGAAGTCACTAAATAATAACAAACATTTCAGTTGCAGACTTCATATCCTTCAGAAAGTGCAGGCTAATCCAAAACATTTTATTCTAGCAACTTTCTAAGTTTATAAGAGCAGCATTTAAAATCTGCTTCTATTTTGGATCTTTGTCCCATAAGTATGATTGGCTTTGTCCATATTTCTTGTGTTAAGAGTTTGAAAGGTATGGCACCACCAAATTAAACCGTGCAGTCACTCAGTCATAAAACTGCAAAATGCTGGCTGGAAACAGTTTTTGGTAGTGAAATAATGTTGGTTAGGCTCTTGGCATGGACTGTCCTTGACAACGTTCTTCATGATTCAGTCCATCACTTTTACTCTAATATTTGTCAAGCTGTTCGTTAGCTACCTGGACTACTTCTGCACTGTATCTTCCAGTCGTCTAGTAGCTATCTCTACCAGCAAAAGTATTATAGATCTATTTATTCATTGTTTAAGACAAATAAAGTTACAGAAGTCTGTTTTTGGCCATTATCTGTTGCAGTAATTAAGATGTAAGCCATATGAAAACCAATTTTTCTTTACTTACATACAAGCACATAAACAATGCACCCCTCTTTGGGATGTATCCCACTAGTGCAAATCAAGCAATTAGAAAGACCCCAAATGTCTCTAACCAAAAATCTCACAGGCCTGAAGTCCCTGAGGTACCAAGAGGCGAGAAGCTCTATCCATTAATTCTTTGTCTTAAACACCATTGAGTAGAGAGCTGTGCTTTGTTTACCATGACATTAGAAAACCAATTGTCATTGACCTCCTGTTTCCCTACAAGTCCAATATGTCTACCAATAACAGAACCAAGAACCTAAATCTTCGTCAACAGATAAATAAAACATGATGGAGGGGCAGGTTTATAACCCAGCACTTTCCAAACCTTTGGAATAACTTCACCTGCATGTTAAGCAATGTAACTCACTATCTTGCTTTAAACATAAGCTAAATGACAGGGTGGGTAGCCAGAAATCTATGCCATTTCTTGACCAGTATGGCCCTTCTGGAGAAAGGAGGTTCTACCTGAAGGAGTACTGCCAAAGTTAGACTGGTTGTGCAACTCAGTGGACTTACAGTGTCTGCGAGTCTATTAATCTATAATGTGCTTCTGATCTCATTGATATATCAAACATTAAAAGGATCCAGAAAAAAACTATAACTGTGAGTAGACTGGTGGATAGGGTGTTATTTACATTTAGCCTTGAATGAAAAGTACTTAGAAAATGCAGTCAGATAATGTCTACAAAAGAGAACACAGATCATGGACCTTGCACCATGTCAGGGCTAGGCACCTGATGTTGTAATAATTGGCTGTACGTGATTTGGTCATGTTGACTACCAAATGGGTATGGGTATTTACCGGTGATAAATGGGCTGAGGACCAGCCTACTCCAACCAATGCAAGGGACCCATATTAATGATAGAAGGGTTTATGTGGCTCTATTGGCCAGCATGTGCCTGCTATAAACCTCAGCAGCCCTGGGTCAATAAGCTACTGGTAGGCTAGTGTCCATTTGGCCAGCTTGGGCTACCTGTGATAGCTCTGTTAAGCAAAGTCTGGATATAAAACCAATCAATCTGCCAAATATGAACTAAGAATTGCTACATTCAAAATAGTTTCACTGAGGATACAGCTTTGAAATAGATGACATGATGGTAAGGAGGAGGCAGGTCATCCTCTGTATCTAAGAGACAAGATGAAAAGGCAGAGCAGCAGAGACACATGGTTTGGGATCCAGAGTCTACTGTCAGGAGGAGGACAGAGTAGAAACGGTGTGTGAATTGTAGTGAGAGACAGGCTTCAGAAGATAATGAGAGATGTCATCAGAATTAGTAACAGATTCATGACAATCAGGCTCCACTGTAAGGATAGGACACTATTTATAATCACATGCTATGCACCACAGCAGGGTTGTGATAGTGAGGAAAAAAATGCATTTAGACAGCAGTTTCAGGACCTACTAGATAAATCAGGACAATAGTCTTGGTGCTTATAATGGGTAACCTGAATGCACATATCAGGACAGACAGAACAGGATATGAGGACTGCCTTGACCCACATTGGTGGGCAAAAGGAACAAAGGAGAAAAGGCCACTCTAAACTTTTGTCTGGCAAATGGCTTAATGGTGACAAACACATAGTTCAGCAAGAGAGACAGTCACAAAATCACATACAAAAGTAGTCAACATGCAACTCAGGTTGACTTCTTCCTAGTAAGGAAAGGGCATTAAGGCAGAATCAGTGACTGCAAAGTCACCCCAATGAAACAGCTGGCCCACATCATAAACCATTGGCTGCCTTAATCAGCTGTAAGCTGTGATCAGAGAAGGTTGTAAGGACAATAGAGACCAAGCTGAATACTGGAAGTTGACTGGTTAGAAAATACATCAAAAAGAAATAGGAGGCATTGAAGAAGAATGGCAGTGCCTCAAAACAACATGAACAAGGGCTATAAAACAAATAAGAGGCAAACCAAGTAAGGAAGCAAAGCAATTAAATAATGCTGATTGTTAAATGCAGAAGTCTGGGAAGTCATCAAACAAAAAAGGAGTGCAGGAAAAAGTGGGAGATAGAAAAGATGGACTGGGCAAAGCAGGAATACTGGTTGACTAACAAAGAGGCTAAGAAAAGAGTTGAAATAGCAAAGAACAAGGCATCAGGGGCATTCTACCAGCTTCTGGAAAGTGACTTGGTAGATGACACAAAGAAATTCTATCAGGTTGCGAGGCAAAGACAGAACGATAAAGAAGATAGGCAGACCAGCAACATCCTGACACCAGCCCACAGGGCATCAAAGGCAGATGGAAAAAGTACTTCCAGCCACTTCTGAATGAAGAAAACCACACAGAAAATGTACTGCCACAAACAGTCTATGACTTAAGAATAGAGGAGTCCATTGTAGAAGTAATGAAGTTAGGGAAAGCAGCAGGCTCAGATGAGGTCACAGCAGGTATGATAAAGATGTTAAGTGAGATGGGGAGTAATGGCTTTTGTGGGTACTCAAAGCAGTATGGAGAGAAAGTTGTATCCCAGATGACTGGAGAAAAAGTATTCTAGTGTCACCATTCAAGAAAAAATGGGGCATTCACAACTGTGGGCAGTATAGAGGTATCAAATTCCTATCACACTGCATGAAAGCTCTGAACAGGTTGATTGATAAACAAACACACAGAGAAGTAGAAAATAAGATGGAAGATGGATTGTTTGGATTCAGATCAGGATGCATCACAACTGACCTGATGTTTGCAATGAGATAGGTAGTTGAGAAGAAGCTAGAGGTGAGGAAAGAGTCCAACTGGGCATTCCGATACTTGGAGAAAGCATATGACAAGTTTCAGAAGAAACCTTGTTTGGACAGTCCTGTGGTGATTTGAAGTCCTAGACATATTTGTAGAATTAGTACAGACTATCTACACAGACCCAATGACTCAAGTACAAACAGTATTCAGTCTCACAGATGGGTTCCCAGTGGGAGTGGATGTGCATCAGGGTTCAGCTCTGAACCCACTGCTGTTCATACTGGTGATAGGCTACATTATAAAACAGGTCAGATGGTATAAAGCAACAAAGTTGCTGCATGCAGGTAATGTGGCAACAAAGGCAGACTCTGAGCAAGAACTTTAGCAAAGGATAGGGGAATGAAATGCAAATACTGAAGGCACATGGAATGAAATAGAATACATATAGCACAGTTGTAATGGTAGCAAATGTTCTGCTTATCTCCTCAATGGGCAAATTCCAATTGTATGCAGTAGTTAAAAAAATATATCCATTTGTTTGCCAGGTAGGATGACTTGCTCAAGATCACACAGCAGGCAAATCAAGGCAGTGGCAATCAACCCCTGTACCCTTGGAACTGCAGCTCACAGTCTTAACCCTCTGCACCAACTGGTATTGAGTGACTACATTTCTCTATTCAAATCAGTTAAAGAACCACAAATGAGGAAAGAGCAGCCTAATCTAATCATTAAATCATAAACAGAAATAGTGAAATCTTTTCAGGAAAAAAACAACCAAACAAAAAAGCAAAACAAACAAATACCTAACATAGTGCTCAAATACATATCACATATAATGTTTCTGATATGCTTAATCACATGATATAATTTAGGAAGGTCATACATAGTACATCTGTAAGTGAGGAAACATATAGAGGCACACAGCCTTTGCATTTATAATTCTTGTGCAGCAATCAGCAAGATATTCAGGTATTGCCTTCCTTGAAGGGGCTATTATTGTACAAAATAAGCTTGTTGATAAAGATGGTTACAGATTGTTTAACTATACTGTGCATTATACCTCTCAGCCTATAAGCCCCAAATAGGGACAGCTTTTAAATATTACTCTTATAAATTTATAAAGTTACTATATGAAAAAGATTTTGCATTAGCATGCATTTTAAAAATGACATGAAGTCTGAAACTCAAATGTCCATTATTATTTAGTGACATCAGTCCTCAATGATTTGCAAGAAAACTACAGGTTTTATGAGGGACAGACCAAAAATAAGAGGCAAAAATCTGTACATTCTGCAAAAATCTGCACAGCTGAGAGGTATTATCACACTTTTTTCCTCAGTCCATAAATCATTGAAGTGTATGTTACAAGTAGAATTTTGACTCCTTTCTGTATTTTTATTGTGGGTTGTGACTGAAATGGCTCCACTGAGATTAAGATAATGTATGTAGTTACCAAAATATAAATAAAATAACTATTTTTCTAGTTCAGTTTTGTCTGCTGTACAGGATAACTTTTTTATATTAAATAATGTATTTTGGACCCCCCTTGCAAAGAAAAGTCCTTTTAAGACAATGCATGGAGTTCCTTTGATGCCCCTTGAATCCTGTCAAGGTAAATACTTTCTGACCTTTCTTTACTGCTGTACACAAAAGCAGTTTGCATAGCAATTCAGCTGTATTTAGTTGAATGCTCATTAAGAAAACATTCAGCAACACCTCTGAAGTCAAATAAAGTTAATCATTAATGTTCTTACTATGGGTAATGCATTCCTTATGACCAAATAGGAATGCAGATAAAGTGGAAGTAAAAAACATATTGCTAACTATTTGTACTGTAGATGGTGGTACAAATGTACTATTTAAAATTCCACTCAAACATATTTAGCTTTGCTCTGATGCACTAGTCTTATCAGCTTAATGAGCATTTTGAAACCATTGTTTCAATTTTTGTTGTGATATTGTATTTTGTCTATGTGCATGCAACTAATATTAACACTGTATAAAGTAATGGTTAGCCTGATCAAATGTAACATTTGTACCGAACTGTTTCTTATGCATTCCTCTCAACTGTACAGATTTTCACAGAATGTCCAGATTTTTGCCTTATATTTTTGGCCTGTTACTCATAAAATTGTGTTTTTGGCAAATCATTGCCAAATGTTTGAGAACTGAAGTCAGACAATAATGACAGACATTTGAAATTCAGACTTCATACCCAGCAGAAAATTCATGCTAATGCAAAACCAGTTATTCTACCAATTTTCTAAGTTTGTAAGAACAATATTTATACATTGTCCCCATTTTTGGACCTTTGCCCCCATTATTTATGCCTTTGTCCAGATTTCTTGCTCTAAGATGTTGAAAGCGATGTCTTATTATCATACTACTTGAAAATAATGTCATGAATGCTAATTCACAAAAGAAAGATGTTTCCCAATATGAAATACAGAATTGTCATTTATAGGCCTATGATCAACTCAATGACTTTGAGTAACAAGTAGCTTGTTTCATCCTTTATTTGGTACTAAATAGTTATGATCATTTGTTTACTGTTCTCTATAACATTTATATAATCTAGACTATAGAGTAGCTTAGATACCATGCAGGTTAAAGTTTATTTATGATTTAATAATCTCATTAACTAGCTGCTACCTAATGAAATCAGCAGTTATCACCAGAAGCAAACTATTCTCTTACAAACATTAATCATTTTAACGTTTTGTTTGACCTCGACTTTACTGAAATTTCACTCACCAGTTTAGCTAGTCAGTAGCAACCATCCACATCTTAGTACATGAGTTATCAAGGGTAAGACATGCATACCATATGAACAGCAGCATTTTCTGTTGCCAAAAATGCAGTGATTCAGCTTCTTTTCTGTTACTGAGTTCCATAAAGTCTATCCGCAATGGAGCTTAGAGCTTGTGGGTAGGGGGCATTTTGTTATTATGATGTATGACAGCCAAAGTCACTAAGGAACCTCATTTGCTTTAAATATTCCTTTTTCTGATCCACCTGTCTCACTTCTCCTAAACACTATTAGCTTTTTCATACATTTATCATTTCTAATCTGTTCCAATCTCATTTTTACTTTATTTTTTTCATCTTTAGACACCACTCATTTACATCAAAAATTCATTTTCCCCTTGTCTTTCTGTCAAGAGTTGACCAAAGAATGGGAACTCAACCACACGGAGGTATCTCAGAAGCAATGACTATTTAATTAGCTTTGAATTATGTCATAACTTGCTAAATGTCAGCTTTTGGTGAGGTTGTTATAGCTGACAGAATGAAGGTGATACTGAAACAGGGTTTGGATGGAGATGGTGAACTCTGTCCATATAATTTATTCACTCAACAAACAGAATAGTAGAGTGTTGATTTTTTATAAGTGTTTCAGATGCCTTATATTTAAGGCTTTAAAACAAATACCTTCACACTTAAGCACCAGAATGTTTTCTAGAAGTAAACAATGCATAGTGGAAATGGTATTATGAACATTTGCACTGAAATGTTTAGAGAAAGTTTCAACAGCTATCCATTTAACAGCTGCATATATTCAATGTCTTCTACTATCCATAGCACTATAGTTGCATTGATTAAATTAGTTTTTTGCAGCAACTTGCCAATTTGCATGATTTCTGAAATGCTACCTCTAGTCAAGCATGGATCTATTAGAAATAGTCCAGATTTAAGTTTACACATCATACAAGTATATTTTATCTAATAACATAATAGCCTAGCATGTGAAATGATCTTTGCCTGCCTTTTTCAGTTATGATGCAAATCATGAGATCAAGGGCATGCATAATACACATAAATGATAACTTTAGTTTAATTGTTTTAACTATGCTCATTGAATTCTGTATCTGAACTGGTAGTCTTATGTAGCAATACAAATGTACTATGTGATAATCATTATTTCTGCAATTCAGACCACACTTGCTGTTCCTAACTTCTTCTGGTGAAGGAAGCTGTTTCATTATGCCTTGCGAAGGTTATACATTTATCTCCTTTTTCAAATGTTTCTACTACCTGTCTTTTTTATTGTCCCATCCAAAAAAGGAAAGGAATCACTGACATTAATATATTGAAGATAAGTAAATACATATAAGAGATTCTGAGTACTCAGCCAAACTTAAATCATTGTAAAAAAATCAAAGATAAATATCATAAGTCTCTAAATGCACCCTAAGGCAAGGACATAAATGATTCCCATGATCTTACCTTCTTTAAATAGTATCTAAAAACAACAGCCTCGCACTCTTATAAATTTGATAGAGTTGTTCACTCAATAGAATGATTGGCAATAAAAAATGTGATGTCTCAAATGAATTCCAGCTATTATTTGATCCATGGAAATAGCTACTGGATTTTTATCTTCAGCTCTTGTGATCTGTTTACAGGAAGGCAATTATATTCCTGAAAGACTAAATGCTAAGGAGTAACTAACTTCTTTCTCTTATGTTCTAAAAGTGAAACACTGGAGTGCATCAAGTGAATGACCTGTGATGGAACCTGGAGACCACCTCTCAGTACTCATAGTCAGTATCATAACTGCAGTGTATACACACGTGAAATAGGAAATGATCACTGTTCATCATTATTGCTTATGATTGCATATGCTTCCCTCCTGAATGAAGTACAGCAGAGAAAATGAGTCTCCTTGAGACCAGGATGGCTTACTGTGCAGTCTCTCTATCTTCACTGCCCATCTTTCTGTACTGCTAACATCAAAGACTGGCAAATTAAATACTGCCGTGCTTTCAGAGGTGTTTAGTTATTGATATGCACAGGAAAGGCAGGAATGCAAAGAGCAGGGAGTAACCTTTATAGACAGACATCTGATATGCAGAATAGGGGTGGGTCGTGCATGGAGGCATTTGAGTTTTGCATATCTTTTATGTTATTCAATTCATGAAGCAGTAGAGTACTAGGAAACGGGTAAGTAATGGAAAAAATGTATTTTCCTTTTAAATGATATGTTCACATTTCCCATAAAGAAGTAACAAAATTATGGGAAAATTTCTAAGATGTGAAACAGTGTCTGACATATTGCTTCATTATATTTATGCAAAAAAGGTAGTGTGCCAGTGTGCAAATCTTCAAAATATTCCTTTTACATAAAAGCTGAGTTTGACTTCTTTTCTGGTGTGAAATGTAATATACATTCAGAATGCATATAAAATGAGTTGATGTGATATAACATCTAAAAACAAGTCTATATTTATCCATAACAGTAATATTTTATGTCAATGAAGCCGCGGTGGTACAGCGGTAGCGTTGTTGACCCACAGCAAGAGGATCTCCTGTTTGATTCTCGGCTGGAGTTCTTTCTGTGTGGAGTCTGCATGTCTTCCCCGTGGTCAAGTGGCCTCCGAAAGACATGTGTGAATTGGCGTGCCTTCACTGAAGGTTGGGCGTCGGGCTGGCAACTCAGCACCATAAAAAAAATCTACTGCCAATCATTAGTAGACCAGAGTTCCGCTGTGGCGACCTCTAACTGGGAAAAGCCAAAAAAACAAACAAGTAATGTTTTATGTCACTTGAAATTTCACACTTCACACATTATTTGCATAAACAAAATGCCCTCCCTAAAAAAATAAACAGGAGAGCTGGTTATATGCCTTTACATGTGGACTCACAGTCTACGTTCGGTATGCATCTGAGTATCCGAGTATAATTTCATGAACGTATTGGTAAGAAATGCTGTGCAGTATTCATGATGCTTCTTCATCTTTATGCATACCAAATGCACGCTTACATGGAACTTCATCAGCAGTTTGCAAATTTCCATATTTTTTGTGTAAAAGGTGGACATACACATTTTCTTTATGTTGGAGATATGATATATCTTGTGAAGGCTGCCAACCTAGCTAGATAGAATTTTGTAGATAATTCTATGTCATTGTAAATATTAATATAATCCACAGGCTTGTTCTCTTAAATGTAAGAAAACTGATAAATGCTGAACTTCAAAAATTTAACCACAGTGCACTCTGTCGGAAGAAAGCTGTTAAGTAAAGAATTACAACTGTGTTTGATCACAAAGCTCAGAGACAGGATGTCTGTGCTAGCAAATTCTTTCTATTGTTATTAAGACAGAGTTAATTACTAGATTTTACATGTAAAAATGTCTTTTATTGCTGTGGCTTCCTGGCCAGGTGCAAGACTACAAAATTAAATGTAAATTTTGAGTTTCTGTTAGCCTGGGAACCAGTGAAGTGTCAAGAATGATGTAATGTGAAATGACTCAGCAGTACTGTGTTATCAATTAAGACTTTCTCAGAGAGAGAGAATTAAATAGTTTGGATTTTGTCTGAACCTGTTTACAACTCACCAATACACTGTCTTGTAAGTAAAGTAGTATTTAGAACTGTGATCTCTCTTAGAGTTAGATAGGAATTTAGCCAGATTTTTGTCAGACTATCCTACGATATTGTTTTAAAGTTTTTCTGTGATTTCTGAACTCTGTTATGTTATTGTGTTGAAGTAAGAAGTATTGTCTTGTGTTTTTATTTATTATTAAATATTTTAAACATTTCAACTGTGGCTGTTTTGTGTAGAGATAATTTAAGCTCTTAGAGTGCATTGCATGTGTTTGGTGATATTGTACCAGCCACTCCTAAATAGGCTTCAAGTCTCCTCATACTTACTATTTGGATAATAATATTGCACAGTAAAATTGGTCACCCTTTGAGTAGGGCTTTATAGTAGCTGATATCAGTGGTTGGTGGCAGTCAGTATTACCTTATAGTCTGGGCAGAAAGAGGGCACAGCTGGAGAACCTGTTCCAGCCTTCCCCAGAAGTGTCTGTGTGTTTGTATCTAAATCATATCTTAAAGTGTGTGTGTGCCAGCTACTTGGGTAGACACACGGAGCACTGGTTGGACAGAGAGGGTGCTGAAGGTTTTGGCTTGACCACTAGGCTAAGATCTGGACCCTATAGCTGTGCAAGAGGGGAGTCTTATTGGGGATCTGGAGAGAAATGGAGAAACCATCCCCAGACTGACTGTGATCTCTGTGTGCTGTTAAGGGAAATTGTACTTTACTATGTGTGTATTTGTTATCCTTTATAATGCGGACACCCCTCACTGCTGTTAGTGGTCAGGATTGATGCTCCTTGATTGCTGGGCCAGTGCACGGGCATCACAATGAGAGAGAAAGGATAACCCATACCTTGGATGTTCACAAACAACTCAAGTACTATCTTGACAGAACTTATCTTTCAGATATTTGTATCACTTATTCATTTCTTGTGAAGGTATGAAAAAGGGACAACCTGTGTCAAAAGAGACTGTTTCAAAATGGCTGCCACATTTTTTGTGACTGTAAAGACAGATTAGTCTATGAATTAGTCTAGATTAGTTTCTCCCTCTCTCCATCCTTCTTTTTTTCTAAAAAAAACCCCCACTGCCACTATAAAAACCCTGACAGCATTCTCTCCTCCTTCCTACCTATAGCAGCAGATGCAATTGCTTATCCTATTAGCATCTTAATCAATCGTTCCATCAAACTTCTAGAATACACAGCACGGATTGATTCCGTCATTGTCTCCACCTTACTACTTGACCTCCCAAACTGTCAAAACTTAACCTCTCTCCCTCTACCATAAACTGGTTCTCCAGCTATCTATCAAATAGATACCAAGCTGTAATATGGAAAAGGCCACTTCCCCATTCCTTAGTACTTACTGGAGTTCCTCAAGGTTCTATTCTTGGTCCCTCCTCTTTATTTATCAATGAGATGATTATCACAAATCTATCCCATTGCACATCATCATCCAATATGATGATGATTCACCATCATCTCTCTCTGCTCCTCCCTCCTCTGCTCCAAAACTACTCAGGGAAGCTTTTTCAATCACTGAACATTGGATGAAATCAAATCACTCAAAATCCACTTCCTTCAACATGAACTCATTCTCAATTCAGCCAAAATAACTCACCCCTTGAACTAGTGTCCGAAACTAAGCTGCTTGGTGTACAGATTTGAATCGGCTTAGTTACAACTCCCATCTTCAACTAAATATTAAAAAACCAAAAACTCACTGGTATGCTGAATCAATACCTTACAAGCTCTTCTAAAATCACACTCGCTTCCTCTTTTTCCTTCCCTTCTCTATGGGGCTCCATTATTGACCAATCTTCAGACTTCTCTAAAAACAGCTTTCCTCCTGCTATAACAGAATTGCAAAACAGTGGAGCCTTCCAAAGGCTGCCTTTAATACATCAATCAATTAACACTAATTAAAACATTTAAAAGGGCTGTTTCTCTAATTAAAACAAGCATTGTAAACTGCAACCTATAAGAACAGTTTGTAAAGACTAAAACAACCACCAGGGCTAGTCGATACAAAACATGCTTGATTCTATATAATTAAGTTCTAACAATAAAATATTTAAAAGTTAGAATCCATCACAGTGTAAGTAACAACACTGATATAAATGTATAAACTGTGTTTGTTGCTTTTTCAATATTAATGTGCAAAGTTAATACAAATCATCCCCTATGTACAAAATCATCCCCCTTCCTACAAGTCTCTACTGTTTGGAGGTTAAGCAACTTTAGAGAATTCAAATGCTTGTTTTAATTAGAGAAACAGCCCTTTTAAATGTTTTAATTAGTGTTAATTGATTGATGTATTAAATTTTTGAGCCTAAATGTGTTAAATGTTTTATATTTTACTCTGTATAAGTATTATTGTAATTCATGTACCTGTTTTTGTCTGAAAAGTGCAGGACTACATTGAACGCACTTTTGGCCCAATGGACTATCCTGGTAAACCAACTGCAAATAATAATAATAATAATAATAATAATAATAGTAAATGTCAATAACATGAAAGTACTTGAGCAATCATTCCTTTTTTGTCAGTATTACTGTGTCCCAATTCTTCTCTAATTTTTCAACATTAATAATTTTATGACAGCAGAGGCTACTTCACAAAAAAGAACTCTATGAATATTGCAAGAAATTATCTTTATCTCTAGTATTTCTCAAAAAGGAAATACATGCAAAAAATATATATGTGTGGGCAAATATAATTTTGAATGCTATGTACTGTGGAGGCAACATACAGCAATGTAGTCTGTGGTTGCTATAGACAGCAGTGTTGTTTCATTCAGTCTAATCGGACAACAGATTTTGTTTCATGTATGGAAAGGGAAGCTGTGCTGTGCATGACAGAATTAATATAGCCTATGAATGATATACTGTCTGTGGTAAAATTAACACAAACAGGAAATGGACACAAATAAAATAAAACAAACAAATAAATAAATAAATAAATGAATTAATAAACTTATTTTCCAAACAGGGCTAAAATACCAATCTGCTGATGGAATGTCATATTTATTCTGAATTTGTTGAATGTCTAATACTACATGATTCTCTATACAATGTTGCTAACAAGTGAAGTTTTTTCCCCTCCCATATAGTTAAAATAACATTATGAATTTTATTGAAGAAATTATTTGAAGAGCTAAAGGGTATTATCAAGTCTAACCAAATCTTAATATCCATGTTAGTATATATTTATATAAATCTTCTGAATAAATTCTAAATATTATTTATATAATTTAAGTTTGTTGGTTTTGTTATATTATATTGAATATTAACAGTCAATTAGTGCCACATCCTATTATTTTGTTCACCTAACATACAATTTTAATTATTTTATTTTTATTTAGAAAAATAATAGTGTGCAATGTTTTCCATGTTGAAGAATAATTAGGATCTATCCAATTAATAATAGTTCTTAATATGGAATCTTTTATGTATGATTCTAGATCTGGAAGTTTAATTCCACCCATTCCCAAGATGTAATATGATGTGTATAGGCTATTCTATTTCTTTTTGGATACCAAAGAAAGTTTAATAGAATTTTATTTATTTATTTCAAGATTTTCTTCTTAGGTACTATGGGAATAACTTTTGCAATGTAATTAATTTTTGGAAGTATTGTCATTTTTATTATTTGCAATCTGTCTTCAAATTTCAAGAACATTTTATTCCAGCTTACTATTAACATTTTTATTTTATTAATTATGTTGCTATAATTTGTGGGTAACTTAGATTCCAAATTATCACATAGTGTTATTCCTAAATATTTTATTATGGGAACTTGCTTTCCTATCACACAATTTGTAGTTAAGGTAAATTCTCTCTTTTTATTCAAATGTATATAATTATATATTGATAACATATAAAACTAAACCTAATGTAAGATATTGGAATTTCATAGCAAAAGGATGTCACACTAATCTATCAATTGAGAGTAATACAAATCTTTTATGTTCTGTTAACTTAACATTTAATTTACAAGTATGGAAAATATTTACATGGAAATATATTCACAGGGCATTTATTACACCTGATAAACTAGCCAAATTCAATTCACTTGATAAATCCATTTGTTGGAGATGTTCTTTAAACTGTAAAGCTGATTGGTCTCATATATTTTTTGATTGTATTAATATAAAAAAATTCTGGGAAGAAATTACTATTTTTCTCCAAGCTATATTCACAGATATCTTTATTTTAACCAAATCGTTAGTCCTCTTAAATGTTAATGATACTATTGGAATAAATAAAAAAATATCTATACCTACTTTGGTCCATACTAGCTGTGGCAAGGAAATGTATAACTAGAAAGTAGAAGTCTTCACAAGAATCTACTCTGGAAGAGTTCTTGAGATTAATGGAAGAAACAGCGACATTAGAAATCAAGGTGAAGGAATTGAGAATTTCACCTAAAACATGGACAAACAATCATTGGAAAGAAATTTTAACTCTTATTGAAACATTAAAATGAACCCTAAATAATTAATATGTAACTTTATACTTTATTAATTTAATATTATAAATTTTTGCTACTAATTTCATATATTTTGTTATTTTTCCCTCCTTTGTTCAGGTCAATTGTACATAGTGTATATAAAGGTTTATAATACTTGTTTATTGATGATTGTATTGTTAAACATTATATTATTTGGAAAATAAAAAATTATTTGAAAAAAAAAAAAGAAAGTAACATATTGCTTTGTACTGCCAAACTGAAGAAAATAAAAAGACAGAATGAAGATTATTAGCAGGGTTTTAAAGTAAACTATAGCTTTGTCATCTATATAAATGGTGAAATCGTCTTACCATTGGTACATTTTTTTGAAGATTTTGAAGACTTATTTATTTGTAAACCCATTTGCTTTAAAGGTTTACTTGTTAAATATGGTATTGCTTTGATGTGGGCAGCAAAGTAAAGGCCTCTTTGTGGATGAACCAATGCACTGTGCTCATTCATGCTTACAAACACAAAACCATGTGAGATATTAAATTTGCAGATATGAAAAAAAATATTTTTGCAGTTTTTACTTTTTGTTTTGATGGAGGCTATGTTATCATCTCACAGTGAATGCAGAAGATGATATTCACTTTATAAGTATAACTAATCTGAAAGGAGACACCCTGGCATTCATAAAGGTTATCACTAAGTGTACACTTTCGATATTCAAAAACATCCCTACCACATTGCTTGTGCTGTCTATTCATTTAGGAAGGCTACACTAATTATACACCTAGTGGTAAACTTTATGGTATTCAGGGAACTTTTCATGTGCTCATTTAAACTGCTGCAGCCAAAAGGGGTAGTTTATGTGAATGCAGAAAATGCAGTTCAGAGACATGTTTAGCTGCAATGACAGAATACCTCATTATTTAACTTGCATATCTCTGAATCATGTGATGTAAACAGTAGTGGTGATCTGACATTCCTATGGTAATCACCACTGATGGCTCATGCATCACTTTGGCACAGGCACTCCCCCTATTCACTCTTCCACACACATGCACACATTCAAACATGCACACACATACAGACATACCTCCATACCTCTTAGATGTCCTTGATTTTATAGACTGTCCATGATTTTCTATCTTATATTTTCCTCATCCATCATGCATTACAGACAATTACAGGTAGTTAATAATGGCAGACATTAGAGTTTCATACTTCTTTATGTTCAGAAAATGTTTCATGATGCAAAACATCTCATACTATTAATGTTTCAAGTGACTTAGAGTAAGATTTAAAAAATGTCCTGCTGTCTAGTGCCTCCCACCCATTTTACACGCAATGATCATTATTGTTAGGGGAGTTGTGATTATTCCAGCAGCCATTCCCAACAAACACATGCATATTCTGACATTTGTGTACAGAACACACACACACACACACACACACACACACACACACACACACACACACACACACACACACACACACACACACACACACACACACACACACACACACACACACACACACACACACACACACACACACACACACACACACACGGGTCTGTATTAGAACATCAAAGTTTCACAACTTCAAATGTTCTAATATCGATCCCTATTCAGAGAACGCTGAAAATAGCAAAGCTGCGGAACACCGAATTTCTTCCTAGAGAAGGAATTCAGTTGGCTGTTCTTGTGGCTTCGCTATGTTCAGCACTGTGGTGGAAAGTTATGGGTCAGGATCAGGTAAGTGTGCGATTGTGTGGATGTGAGGGTTAGGGCATGGGGTAGGTGAATTAGGGTTAGGGCGCGGGTCAGGTAAGTGTGCGATTGTGTGGACGTGAGGGTTAGGGCAGGGTAGGTGATTTAGGGTTAGGGCGCGGGTGAGGTGAGTGTGCGATAGTGACGGACCTTAGGGTTAGGGTTTGGGTTAAGGTAAATGGATAGCTAGTGGTGTGTGTACAGTTTAGTGTAGGGTTAGATGTAGGATTTTAGGTGTATGTGTATGGATTGCTGTTTGTTTGGTGTGTTTGTGTTGTGTGTATGTGTGTCGTTCTGTTCTGCATGTTCGATGCTGTCAGCGTTCGCTGATTAGGGGTCGATATTAGAACATTCGACATTTTAAAAAGTCGATGTTCTAATATAGACCCACACACACACACACACACACACACACACACACACACACACACACACACACACACACACACACACACACGCACACATACACGCAAACCATTGTACATGAGACACACTTTAACTCAATCAAAGTTATGAACATACTCATACATTTACCAATATACACACACACACACACACACACACACACACACACACACACACACACACACACACACACACACACACACACACACACACACACACACACAAGAATGCATGTTCTTGAACTGCTCAGTTTTTGAGCAAGTGTGATAAATTAAGCAAATAGGGGCTTCTTACCACCGGACTTTCTCTTTTTCCAAGGCACCCTAACTTTCAACCTCCAAGAACTCACTAATAAGTGAGAACATAAAACTGCCTATACAAAAAAAGGAGAAATTAAACTCTAAATGTGTGTCAGACTTCAGAGATCAAGCCAACAAAAGTAACCCTGAGCTTATGTTTGGACTTCATTGCATGTGGAAATCCACATACACACACACACACACACACACACACACACACACACACACACACACACACACACACACACACACACACACACATGCACACACACCCACACACATGCAAACACTCAGTGCCACACACACACACACAGACACTCATTGTACATAAGACTCACTGTCTTTCACTCAAAGTTAAGAACACACTCATACATTTACCAATACACACACACACACACACACACACACACACACACACACACACACACACACACACACACACACACACACACCTAACCTACTTTAACAATCCCCTATCTAGCCTTCATGGAAGACCAAATCCTATTTGACCTCCTATTTTTTTTGTAAAACCAATGGATCTACAACCACATATATTAGGGACCTAAAATTACACCAAGAAATAAGACTTGCTGTAGGTGTAAACTCCTAACTCAGTGTACTCCAGGCCTATAGAACACGTTACCACTACAGGACTAGCAGAGCACTACTAGCCTTTAAGGCAAGTTTTGATCATAGTGGGTCATCTCTAAGGGTCAGAGCTAAGTAGCCATCTAAGAGGAGAAGTTTATGTGCCTTGGGTCTTATTCATAAAAGAATATATAGACCCCATTCCATTAAAGTGTGGATAATAACAGTGCCAGCAGTGGTAACACTGCCATTGTACTAGACTGTGGTGGTGAAGCCAAAACTGAGTCATAGAACAAAGCTCTCACTTTACCGCTTTGTGTAGGTCCCCAGCCTAACTAATGATCATGAGCTTTGGACAGTGATTGAAAGGACGAGACCCTGAATACAAAAAGCAGAAAAAGGTTTTGCAGGGATCTGGACTTGTACTCCATAACAAAGTGAAGATTGCATACATCTCGGGGTGTATCAGGGTGAAGCCACTGCTCCTTTGGCCTGAAAGGATTCCGTTGAGATGGACTGGGCACCTAGAGATTAATGCTCTTCAATTTTAAACAAATCAAATCAAATCAACTAACTAAGTAACTAACCAAATGACCCTTGAAAAACTCCAAGAGTTCATCATGTGGGAGACCCAGGGTATGTGTGGGAGGCTAAAGCTTTCAGCTTGCTTGAGAATGCCAGAGGAACGTACAGCATGAGCAGCAAATAGCAATGGAGACAGGGAAGTATTATCTATCCTGCTCTGTTTGCTACTAACATAATCCTCACTAAGACAAGAGGTTTTACAAATGGAAAATAGACCAGGTTTGAAATCCACTTTGGTGTGCATTAAATAAAAAAAGAAGGAAGGAAAGCGACTTTTGTCAATGGATGCACAAAACACATATAGGTTCATAGGTTCATAGGTGTGTACTAGGCTAATGGCCCTGGGCCTTTACAAGCCTAGCCATAGGATTACACTGGCATAGCGCCACCCGACATTAGTTCCCAGTGCCTCTGTTGAGTAGAGCCACAAAACACATATAGGTTCATTGGTTCATCGGTGTGTACTAGGCTAATGGCCCTGGGGCCTTTACAAGCCTAGCCATAGGATTACCCTGGCATAGCTCCACCCGACATTAGTTCCCAGTGCCTCTGTCGAGTAGAGCCACAAAACACATATAGGTTTATTGGTTCATCGGTGTGTACTAGGCTAATGGCCCTGGGGCCTTTACAAGCCTAACCATAGGATTACCCTGGCATAGCGCCACCCAACATTAGTTCCCAGTGCATCTGTTGAGTAGAGCCACAAAACACATATAGGTTCATTGGTTCATCGGTGTGTACTAGGCTAATGGCCCTGGGGCCTTTACAAGCCTAGCCACAGGATTACCCTGGCATAGCGCCACCCGACATTAGTTCTCAGTGCATCTGTTGAGTAGAGCCACAAAACACATATAGGTTCATAGGTTCATAGGTGTGTACTAGGCTAATGGCCCTGGGGCCTTTACAAGCCTAGCCATAGGATTACCCTGGCATAGCTCCACCCGACATTAGTTCCCAGTGCCTCTGTCAAGTAGAGCCACTGAAGTTATCACCAGGGTGAATTTTCAGTTTCTCATCCACTCATCAAGATTTTTCTTGAAGAGGGTCAGCAAAGTGCTCTGCTTGACATGTATGGGAAGTCTGTTCCATAGCATGGGCAGTCTCTGGGATATGAATCTGTTCCTCCAGCATGTTCTGTTAATTGTAGTATTGAGGTTGAGATCACTGGAGCATGTGGTGCAGAGGGATTGGGATTTCCTTAGATGTAGCATTTCTGACAGAGCTGGGTCAGATATGGCTTTGTAAGTCAAGCAGAGATCGCCTCTAAGTAGGCGATATGACACAGAGAATAGATGGAGTTTTTTGAGTCTGTCCATATATAAATGTTTAAGGCCTAGGATCCTCTTTGTGAGGTACATTTGCAGCCACTCCAGTTGTTCCAGGTGTCTACTGAGGTACATGCCAAATGGGGCATTGTACTCGGTGACTGGCCTAATGAGGGAAGAGTAGAGGGAGACAATGATCTCTTTCTTCCTGGATGCAAAACCCTTAGTAATGAGATGTGCCACGTAGAAGGACTTTCTGAACACAGTTGCAATGTGGTGATCAAAAGAGAGGTTGCTGTCAACCTGTGTTCCTAGATCTCTTATAACACCTTCTGTGTTCAGTGGACTACCATCAATGTTGTAATTCATGGGAACCGTGTTTTTCCCAAAGGGGATGACGATACATTTTTTGGCATTGAGCTTAAGGCCATGGTTCTGACCCCAGTCGTTGGTCTCAGTGAGGCCATTCTGTAGGATGTCAACATCACTTGAGGAGCTAATAATAGCTCCCAACTTGCAATCATCTGTGAACTTTGTCAGCCAGAGTCCCTTTGTGTTGGCCTGAACTTCAGAGAAGTAGATACCAAACAGGAGAGGACCCAGGACCGAACCCTGTGGGACTCCACTCATGACTAGTCAGCAGTCTGACTTGGAGTCAGCTACTTTCACACTGTGGGTTCTATCTGTGAGCCAGTTTGCAACCCACCTAGTGATATAGGGGTTGATGCCAAGCTTAGTGAGTTTTTCTATGATTCCTAAGTGGGGATTGGTATCAAAAGCCTTGGCCAGATCAAGGTAGGCTGTATGAACCACCTTGCCTTCATCCACAGCTCTGGTGACTGACTCAATATAGTTGACCAGGTTGAGCAGTAATGATCTACCCTTCACAAAACCAAAGTGTGTGGGATTCAGAGTTTGGAGAGTCCCTATATCCTTGTTTATTAGGTCCATGATGATGCGTTCCATAGCTTTGCATATCAGACTCATCAGGCTAATGGGACAATAGTTCCCAGGGTCTGTAGTCACTCCTCCTTTGTGGAGAGGGATGACTGTAGCAGTGCACCATTTGGTAGGGATAAAGCCTGAGGTGAGGCTGTGATTGAACAGGGCACACAGGTGAGGTGCCAGTTCACTCTGTAGTTCATGTAGAACACAACCAGGGATATTGTCAGGTCCCATAGTAGCTGTATTCTTGGCCTTGGACAGTGACTGCTGTTTTAACCTGTGCAGCAGTAATACTGGGTGCCTGTCTGGGAATCTACTGGTATTGTGATTGGTCCTTTGGGGGGGGGGTAAATTTGGCACTGAATCTTTCAGCCAGTATACTGGCAATATCTGTTGGCTCGGTATAGGAGGTACCATTGTGCAGTAGCTCTGAGCAAAGCTGGGTATTGCCATGGAGTTTCTTTACATAACTGTAGAAGGCCTTGTGGTTGTCTTTACTATCTGCTGCAATTCTGTTTTCATAGCTAGCTTTAGAGGATTTGATGAGGGATCTCAACTTTTTGTTGAGGCTGATAAGGGAGTTTTTCCAGTCTTGGGACTTCACCTTATTCCACATCAATTTCCTCCTTCTGTTGTAGAGCTTGTTTATGGCAGGGGACCACCAGATTGGCTTTGTTTTTTGGAAGAGAGTGTCTTGGTTCTATTGGGTATGGCGAGATCCATGCATTTGTGTACGTGTTCGTATAGTGCATTGGTATATGATTCTGGGATCATGCAACTATCCTCCATTTGCATGGGTGCCATGAAGTTAGCCACCTCTGTTTTAGGAGCTCAAAGTTAGCTTTGAAGAAGTTTTTCCTGATGGTTACCTTTGCGGGGGGGGTGGTCGGGATATGAATTTCCAAGGTGATTAGTTTGTGGTCGGATCTAACCAGGGAGGAGCTGACTATTGGTGTAGAGCAATGGTCGCCCATGTTAGTAATGACTAGGTCAAGGATGTTGCTACCTCTAGTGGGGGTAAAAATGGACTGGTCCAGGGAACTGGAATTAATAAACTCCAGGAAATGTTGGGCAACATAGGTGCATGAGTAGTTTACCCAGTTAATGGAGGGGTAGTTGAAGTTGCCTAGTAAGAGAGTGTTAGGTTGGACCCTAATATTCTCCAGGGTGCTTAGGAATGTGGAGTGTGAGTCTTGGGACATGGTTGGGGACCTATAGCAGGCTATGACCTGAACTGCTGTCTTACCCAATGTTAGCTGTACCTGAAGTATCTCTGATGCATTATGTTGGGCTACTAGTCTAGAGGTGTGTGCATCCTTTATGAATATGGAAACACCACTGTCTTTGGAGCTTCGGTCCAAGTTCTGGGGATGAAAGGTGTGGAATGAGTTATAGCCTGGCAGTGCAGGGGTGCTTCCTACTGCTTTGAACCGGGTCTCTGTTACAGCACAAATGTCGATGTTCTCCATTTCAAGGAGTGCTTCAAGTGAGTGCATTTTGAAATTTAGACTTCTAGCATTGACCAGCATAACACTCAGATTTGTTTGTAGCTGTTACGGTGGTAATTTGGTGTTTGGAACACTGCCTAAAAAAGGCACTATAGGGGTGGAAAGAGCCTTGGCCCTTACTCGGAAGCCCAAGGGTGACAGATGCAGGCCATCTCTGGCAAAGCTTTGGGGTCTGTCAGTTATGTCATCCCAGCCAGCCAGATAATGGATCCTCCTAGAATGACATCAGAAACATAGCCAATTGTTGAAATCAATAATTTTCTGATTGTACTGTAGTATAATTCTGGGTGATGGTAGGATGCTGCTCAGGGCTAGGTTCATACCCACCTGGGCTACATAATCCAAAAGCTCCTCCATGTCTCTTTTCATGTACTCCAGGGAGGTACATCTCAGGTCATTCACACCCACATGTACAATGACAGAGTCATATTTGTACCTGCTGTTGAGGGATATGAGTGCATGCATTATGTGACAGCTCCTGGCACCTGACAGGCAGCTGTTACTTTCTCCTTATTCAACCTTGTGAGTGGCACATCAGTGTGCTTCACTATCGACTCACCTATGACTATTGTGTTGGGCATGTTGTTTTGCCTTAGAGGCTTTGGTTGAGTGGCACACTGTTTAGGAAAGTTATGTGTCTTGTGATTAGTGTTGTGTTGTGGTTGAATGCTTTTCTGCCTTGGAGGTCTCTGCTGCTTGGGTAGATTTTTATTGAGAGCCTCCGTGAAGGTGGGTGTGTGGTTTGTGATTTATGTGAAGGCAGTGCTGGTGTGTGTTCTGGAGGGCTATGTGTTCCATGTGGTATGGTACAAGTGTTGACCTTCTCCTCTTGACCAGCTATTCTGGTTTTGGCTGGAGAGTGTGTGGCTTCCAATTTCGATATATAAGTGCATCTCTAGCAAATCTGAATGTTGGAAGGTAAGAGGACAGGGTTGTCAGTGTACATGGGGCAGTTGCTACATTGCC
Source organism: Protopterus annectens (assembly GCF_019279795.1). Taxonomy (NCBI): domain Eukaryota; kingdom Metazoa; phylum Chordata; order Ceratodontiformes; family Protopteridae; genus Protopterus; species Protopterus annectens. The sequence continues at coordinate 404,833,240 of NC_056734.1, read as the reverse complement.
TCAGGATGCCCAAGTTCACCAGGTTAATAGAAGAAAGCACAGGGAACTGACCATTAGACATGCCTGGAGGGGTAGGCATTGATAATAAGTACTGGATCTGTTTCCTTGTAGAACGTTTAGTGCTGGTAGCACTTTTGTGTGCTACAATAATTGCTACAAGAAGTCTGGTAAAGTGCTAGACTAATAAGCTAGTATAAGTGCAGGAGAGGAGAGAACTAGTAGATATAAGGAAAAATTGAAGAGCAGACTCTGGCACCGCTAAGAAGCTTACAAACAGACCTGGCTACAGCAAGTGTATATCTGGACTCGACTAGTTACAGGAAAGGTGGGAAATAAGCACAAATGCGGTCTTTTAAACCAAAAAGTTGACAGAGATGGAAAAACTGTCCAAACGGACAATAAACTACAATTTCTGGGCCAGGAACCACTCCTCTTGTGGTAGATAGGCTACCTAGTGCTTAAAACTCCTACTGATAAGCTAGAAGGCTTCCCTCCAACACAGAAAGGCTTGGGGGGCTCATAAGCTTACAAACAGTCTTGGACACAGCAGATCTGTATCTGGACTAGACTAGTTACAGGAAAAGGGGGGAAACAAGTGCAAATGCTGGCTTTTAAGCCAGAAAGTTGAAAGAGATGGGAGAAACTGCCCAAAAGGCCAATAAACCACAATATCTGGGCTATATACGCACTGTCCCCAGAATAGCCCTACTCAAATGAATCAACTCACCAAAAATAAAATTTATTACTAAAATTTAAAAAAAAAACTTAAAATAAAGAATAAAAATAAAATAAAATGGTGACTACAACTAGCCAATCAGAAAATGGTACTACCTGTAAAACAGACTTGATTTTAACTTTCTAAACTAAGATTACACTAACAGACGTTTAACTAACTGAAGTTTAAATAAATTATGAAACTAAAAAATTCTAAAAGATAGCTTTCACTTTGCTACTGAAATACACTAAAGTATTAATTGACATTAAAGAAGTAAAATGAGAAGGACCAAAGAACCAGAATGGAATAATCCCCATAAGGCCTTCCACTCTTAAAATACATTTAGAACCTACTGAAAGGCCTGCTCTAGACATTTTACATAATTACTACAGCTTATGGAAAATCACAGAAATCAAATCATGAAGAAAGAGACATTCACACAAAAAGGAAAATATTTCCCAGTGCCGCATATTAGCATATAGAACACTAGCAATATTTTATTAGAATATAATGGCATAGAATGCTCTATAATGTAGGTTTATTTACATTGATTACTTAATAATATAGGGGTTATTTGGGTTTGCTGAAAAATAAAAAAGGTAACGTCGAGCAAGAAACAATAGCAAGTATTTGTTTTTTATTATTAGATTAAGTATTGGTGTTAAAAAAGAATTAGACCCCAAATGAATGCTTCAGTTATGGGAATGAAAATACTTCCATGGAAGAGAGTGTCCTTCCTTTAGACTGCACTGCAACACTTTGTCCGTAGTCAAAGTGAGGACAACAAACACCCACTGCTTGCACAGAAGTCATGAGGAAGTAAATTCTGGAAGCCAGATCTTTGAACAACATGAACCTAAGAATGCAATTGTTAAACATTGATCCAAGAATCATTTCAATAATTTACAGCAGGTTCCAAGACGTAGTCTAAACATACAAATTATGTCAATTGACAATTGACTTTCTGACGCATTGCTGTAGGCAATATAGCTTTTTACCTCTTCATGTACATGTATACTAGCCCACATGAAAATGCCACACACTTGTGTCCTTTTCACTGTGCTTAAAATTGATACCCCATCTGTGTGCTGCCTGTACTTTGTAGAACAGTGATGCATGCTCTAGTGTTATGGACATGGATCCACTAGGTCACCATCTGAGAGTGTGTGGCAATAATTTGTCTTATTTCAGTGTCCCTGTACATTACAACCTATGCCTTAATAATGCTGGTAACTGTTTTATTTCATTTGTGAAAAAGAAACATCATTCAGTTAAAGTGTACTTTTTGTTATTTTTAAAAGTCACATTTACATTTTTTTCCAGCACAAAAAGAATGCCTGGCAGAACAGTGAAAAGTAGGTAAGTTGATTCTGTGGCATGGAAGGATAAAGCCCTAGCTATCACCTATTGGGTACAGATAATGACATGGACGCTGGAGGAGCCAGGGATAAGAGGTAGGAATAAGTGGCCATTGCTGGCTCAGCCATCTCATGGGGAGGTGGGCAGATCAGCATGCTGTTCCAATGACCGTTAGAGGAGGCTGTGGCTTGTTATACCTGTATGACGGATTGTGGCATGTACTTAGTGTGGATAAAGCAGTGTATTCAGAAGTCAGACCACATGTAGAAGTATGCATGCATCGCAGGATCAGTGTTTTGCATTCTCACTTCAGTGACATGAACACCAGGTCCATGAGGGAAGGTGTGATCCATGTGAGCTGGGTTCCACTAATCAGGCTAGCACCTGAGGAGTCAGCTGGGGGGATTTTACAAGGTAGTTTATCCCAGGGGACGGAAGGACTCAAGCCAGGGATGATGGACTCACTGTTGATATTCGGGGTATACATCCCATGCTTGAAAATACTGCGGCTTGCACCAGCAGTTGATCTTAACCTTAATAATCTTACATCAGTGTAAGCCATGCATTTGGATGGCGAATGAGTAGGGCATAAGCTGAATATCATTATGGCCATAAGTATAAGACTGAATTGGGTTGCCTCAGTCTCTTCTCTGGCAACAGGAAATTTATTGTATTGAGTGTGAGGTGCGGGGGGGGGAGGAGTCACAGTAACTTCTGATGTCTGAAATTGAGAAGGGAAACCACTGACACTCGATGGCCTGCTCCACAGGAGATATAAATATTAGCAAACAAAGTAAAAATGCCGCTCCCTGAATATAGCATTACATGGCCGTGGCCTATGGATAATTAAATCCTCCCTCAACTGGTGCTGGCCTCAGACTGGGAGGTAGATCTAGACTGTCAGGTCACTGTGATGGAGGTTGTCTTAATATGATGCAGCGAGGAACATGACCAGGCACCATTCATGGTTGCAGTGATGGATCTCTGTTCAGTTATACTGCGTGCCCAAGATGTATGGGAGGGAGCTGAAGGGTGAAAGGTACCGTGGAGCAAAAAGTTAGTTAAATAGAGCTTGAATGTTAAGTGAAATTTTGGTATAGTCAGAGTATATAAATTAAATGACTGCAACAAAGCATGAGTAGAAGGCACATTTGAAAAGTAAATTATATTTTATATATATATATATATATATATATATATATATATATATATATATAATTATTAATGAAATGAAAGCACATAGAAATAGAGAGGAAACAGATCTTTCCAAGTAAGTTTTTATATAATGCAGTTTACTTTCAAAATCCCAAACATCATAAAAATTTGGTCAAAATATCAAGGCTAAATGCTGATAGCCAGCAAATCAATTAGCTAATAAGGTCGAAACTAGACAATGCCGATATCAAAGTTCGCAGATGACTGCAAACTAGGAGCCATAATCAAATCTCCTAACGATGTGGACATCCTACAAAAGGGCCTCACTGAGACAGATGCCTGGTGTCAAAGTCATGGCCTCAAGCTCAATGCCAAAAAGTGCATTGTCATCCCTTTTGGTAAAAACTCTGTACCCATGAACTACCACATAGGTGGTAGTCTACTTAACACCAAAAGTGTGACAAGAGACCTTGGGACACAGGTGGACAGTAGTCTCTCCTTTGATAATCACATTGCCACAGTAGTCAGTAAATCCTTCTACGTGGCACACCTCATCACAAAAGGTTTCTCATCCAGGAAAAAAGAGGTCATTGTTTCCTTTACTTATCACTCATTAGACCCATTATAGAGTACAACGCTCCTTTTGGTATGTACCTCACAAGACATCTACAACAACTGGAAAGGCCACAGAAATACCTCACAAAGAGGATTATTGGTCTCAAACAGATGCCCCATGCAGACCGTCTCAAAAAACTGCAGCTTTACTCTGTCACATATCGCCCACTCAGAGGCGATCTCTGCCTAACATAAAAAGCTATGTCAAACCCAGAGCTGTTGGACATGCTCCACGTAAAGAAATCCCAATCCCTCCTGCTTCAGAAGTGCAAACATATGCAGTTCAGTACTGCAAACTACTGTCATTAACGTTGCCCCTATGCACCCCCCACACCCCTTGCAAATTATATATTCCAACTCCGAGATCATACTACAGTAAGGAAAAGGGTACATTTCCAAATCCACACTGTACTGTGATATCTATTCTTAAAATCAACTTCATATTAGGGAATCCACAGTAGCATTCACTTAAGGACACTCATTGCATTGCAGTTCGACATTACGTGAGTCAGCCAAAACACACTCGGCATTCCCGTGTTTGCCGAACTGCAATTCAACATTTTGATAGTAAACCTATGACACATGCTTCAAAGTTTTTAATGTAGGACCATAATGGAAGAGAATCATTAGCAAGAGTTTAATAATTGTGCAACAGGGCTTAACACAACCACAGATGACAGCAATATGGCATTGTTTATATTGATCCAATCTTTAAGTTGACAGAAAGTCAACTCTTAACTGCAGCAAATAAAACTCACCGACTACTACAACAGTTAAAAAACTTGCAAATTTTAGCAGCAGGACAAGCCCCACTGCACCTCCTGGGGGGGGGGGGGGCACTGCACACCCTCCTGCCCTTGCAATTCATATATCAATTCCCAAGTTTGTTGAACCTGCAACAACCATCTTCCCTATCAGGTAAGTTAAAGTTAAGAGACTAATATCAGAGAATTGTCTATTAATTAATTCTACCCAAAGCTATATTGACAGGTTTTCTCCAAAAGACCTATTATGGCCATACAATTTTAAAATATATTCTTAAGAGCTAATAACCTCTTCCATGTATCTCTAGCATGCTGGTGGTATCTCTAGACATAGTCTGAATAATTTTATTGAGTATAAAAAGTAGTTTTCCATGTAAAATGGCAGCAATACAAAGAAGAAATTAAGGTTGTCCCAGCTATATTTGTATTTTGTCTCCCTACGTCAGATCCACTACATCTAATACAATGCACTTCCACCAGTAACTGCCTGAAACAGAGCTCAAGGCATCCCTACATACACATTTTTATAGAACTGCCTTTTGTGTTCTTGAGTAGAATGAACCATATGTGAGATTAATAAGGTTAACAATTTCATTTCATGTACAGCATGCCTAAACCTTGCTATGTGTTAGGTATGTATTACAGAATCACAGAGTGCTCAGTCATGTACTAATGATGACTGTTTCCATCTTTTCCACATAATCTAGCCCAGGTTACTCTATTCAGTAATGTAGACATACTTTGTATAATGACCTCTAAGTCAAATCATACTGTATGGAGTGCAAGCCGAATAGGAAAGGACCATCACCTATATGAAGGAAGGACTCTCATTAATTGCTTCACAGTCTAACACTATATGCAGATGACAGGAGGTAATTGGTGGGCTTTGTTTAATGCCATGGAATGCAAGTCAGTCTCATGAAATAAGATTCTGTGGTCAGCCACTAGGTTGAGGAAACACATTGTTTAAATGGCCCATGGCCCCACATCATTTCTGCAAGGATAATTTTTTCAGCAAGTATTCAACTCCAGGTTTAAAGAATGCAAAAAGAGCTTCAAAGTCAGCGCTAGCTTTAGAATCGAGGGTGTTAACCCTCTTGATTCAGGACAGTAATACAAATACAAATAAAAACACCCTTCTGAGAAAAGGTTTTAGAATGAAAGCCATGGAGGGCCTTATCCCATCATCTAGGTGTTCAGTGGTCTGGGAATAACCTCAGGGACTGAGGAACATGAAGAAGATTTTGAGACAGAGCTATTCTTAGTATAGTTAAATTATGTTCCATTAGTAAGACCAAGGATTCCCAACCTGTGAAGCAATCCTTCAGTATCACTCTGACATTAAGACAAATATACCCTTTGTTGTGATACACAATTATTTATTAAGTATGCCAGAAAAGACTCATCCCATTTTAATGGATATGAATGTCATAAGCTGGCAGTTTGAGCTTTATTATGCATTAGTAATTTTGACTTAATATGATTAATAATATACTCTCTTATAGCCTGAGCAGATTGTATGCCTTCTGAAAATCTTAGAGGTGTGGTACCAGACTGCACCAAGATAGCGGATTAAGTTTTCAGTAGATAAGGAAGAATCCATTATGGGAATGAAATAGTTGTTCCCTGCAAGTTCTAATGAAATGTATCTTAACAGCTAAGCTAATGGAGCTACTACCAAAGTAAACACCAATGGGAACACCAGTCAATTCTGCCTTGTACGTTGTATAAATAAAAGGTACCCGATGGGTAATGGCCTAGTTAGACCACTTATGTAGCTATCTAGCACAGTACATATTCCCGATCACCTTTGAAAATTACCATGGAAAGCCCAACTGTACACTACGTTAAAAAGGTAAGACTACTGTAGCCGATCAGCAGTCTTTTTTGGCATTCAACAGGACTCTCATAGCCAGTATTCTTAAATGACTTTACATCACAGACATGCAAAACAAGATGTTTTTTTTTTCCAATTTTGGAGTATAATAGGTACTGTCTATGTAATGCTTCTTTACTTTTGCACCTTTCATTCTAAAGTTACACAACATACACCACAGAAGAACACTGGGAAATGAAAAGAGCTATAAAAGCTGTAAGGCACTTGTCACTGCTACCCCCAGCACACACACACACACACACACACACACACACACACACACACACACACACACACACACACACACACACACACACACACACACACACACACACACACATACACACACACACACACACACACACACACACACACACACACACACACACACACACACACACACACACACACACACACACACTCATTAAAAATGCAAAGTGGCATTTTCATATCTCACAATCTTCTATCTCCAAAATGTGAAAATGTGGAAAACTACCTCTGATAATGTGGAATACATGGGAAAAATATCGAACACTTACTAAACTTACTAACAGCATCATCTTGTAAGCTCACAATGCAGTTATTATTTTGCTTTTTACTTACAAAATATTTTGATTAATTAATATGATTCAGTATTATTTGCTATGGATATCAATTAAAAAAGTCAACATTTAATGTATGACAGACCCTTTCAGTGTGAAATTGTTAGGAATATTCTACATAATAAGGTACATTTGAGGGGTACATGTATTTTACTTAAAGACTTGTGAAGACATAATTGCATCACTAATTTCCTACTGCTTTCTAGGATAAGACAATAAAGTGGTGTGCTCAATAAGAATTCATAATAGTCCAGCCATAACATAAAGCTGAAATAATATGTAACTTCACTAAGAAACTTGCTCTGTTTATGTATAAATTGCATATTTCTTAATCAAAACATCATTAGGCATCAACGTTTTGATTTTTTTTCCCATGTAAAATGTATTATTTTTGTTAAAACCACTGAAGGTGAACTGTTTTAGTTTTCAGGTAATTTCTGGGAGCATGTAAGATGTTGTTTAGTGTGAAGCTTAAAATAGTGTGAAGCTTAAAATATGAACCCATTATACAAATCCTCTTATGTAGGTGTAATTTCTTAGAAATCTCAAAAATATTAATTACTAGTAATAAGGATGTTCTATATATGATATACATTTTGAAAAATTAAATGTGAACTGCAGAAATAATTACAGTACAGATAGATTTCTGTTAACATAGATTATATTGCTGAATATTTTGAGCCGCAATGTCTGTGTGCATCTATCTATCTATCTATCTATCTATCTATCTATCTAGCTATCTAATCAGGTGTGATAAAAAAAATCCCAAATACGAAAACAAATAATCACAGAATCTCTCATTATTTATTTATTTATTTTATTTATTTAACATTTGTTTACCGAGAAAGTAAAATTCCAGATGGCTTAAGCTGGAGCAATGTCAGGACAGAATTTTGCCAGCTACATGGCTTAGGCTGCACTATTTGAAAATGGACATGTATTTGGGTGGTAGCATTTAGTAGAACATTACTTAATCAGCAATATGTTTCCCAGTACAGCAAAGTTATGTTTATTAATACCTGATACATCAAAACATCATCATGATGAACTCACAACTGTTGTATGTGTTGAAAATGGGTGTACACTATATGTTAGCAGTCATTTGGTGGTTTAACAACATAAGCAAAATAATATCTTATGTAAAATCTTAGCATCAGTTGTTGTATTGTTAACAAAATGCAGCATAACATAAGAAAGAAAGAAAACATAGATCCATAGGACAGAAACTGAAATTTTTAAACTTCTGCATAGAAAACGCAACTATTATACTGTCAGAGACAAGCTTCCTCTATTAACAGTGTGGAGTCAGTGTCCCCATACCCTTCCTTTATAAATGTTTTATCTCACAGGTCACTCATCCTCACAGAAGAGAGACAACTCGGCTTCACAGTAAAATTGAACATTTCTACTTTTCTCTGGCATAGTAAACTAGGATTCAAAATGTTTAAGTAGTGGGGGCTGGGTGGTTCTAAATCTGCTCATAATGTAAATTTGAATGTAAGCTATAAATTCAGCTTCCAGTTTAGCATTATGAGATTCAAGTTTTACAGATTTAGTTTTTTCAGTTGTTATATAATTGGCAGTGATTTTTTTTTTTATATTGTGAACCAGACACACACACACACACACACACACACACACACACACACACACACACACACACACACACACACACACACACACACACAAATGCACACAGACAGGCAAACATACATACACATGCATACACACACACACACACACACACACACACACACACACACACACACACATATATATATGTATGTACACTCTCACACATATCTCTCTCACTCATGATGTATAATTGCAATCCACAATCATATTTTGTAAGATAAAGTACAATATGCAATGAAAATTTAATATAGCAACTGGGTATATGAAAAAAAATCTTTACATAGTTTTCAAGGCAAGCATCATTTCTTTTCCTAAGGAATATGTGTTCCCTGTACAATAAAACTGTATGGAAAAAGGTTTTCCCTTTTGGTTTAAAACACTTTTGAGATGATCTTCATATTTGTCACTGCTGTAGTAGCCTTAGCTATATGGGTTATATCTGGTCAAGTATGTAACAGCCAGACAGCTTTCAGTGCTTCATGTACCTTCCACACACCCGAACTGTCAAGCAGCTCAAGCTGAGCTGACTAAAAGACAAGTCTGGGCATGAAGCCCTTCAGAGCTTTACTTCTGCTGAAGAGTACACTCTTCTGAGGCTTTGGAGGATCAACGCTTGGATTGTGCTTTCCTTAGCTGGCCAGATAAGTTCCCTTTGGGGGGAAATCTTCCATTTTCTTATTTTTACTGATGTTTTACACATTTGTTTTTCAGGAAAGTTATTTTAAAGCTAGGAGTGTTGTGTTTTAATGGATTGTTTCGAAACTGTAATGTACTTTTAAACTGAGCACTCGTTGCTTCTTTAAGTTTAGTGCTATCTAACTGATAAACTATATTTTGTGGAGAAATTCTGCTTATTTTAATGTTGTAGGACTGCCATAGTGTTTGAAAATGCTTTTTACTGTGTTTTTGCTATCAAAAAAATTTAACTTTTGTAAATTGGTAGTTTTACTGTCATTGTTGCTTGTTTTCCCCAGGATGGCGTCACCATTTTCGGCTTGACAATGGAACAGATTGTTACTCACATGGCTGGCCATTCTTCCAGCCACAAAAATAAAAAGTTAAGCAAACAGCCTTTGCCACAACAGCATGCTAGCAATTTGCCTCAGCTGCTGGTGAGTGACTCTGTTGTGGTCATTTGTTGTCCCTCAGACCACATATCTTTCAACCTGGATTCCTCTGGTTAGCACTTACAACCACTCGAACTGGAGGTTAGCCACATCCTCTGGCTGTTGGGGTTCCCTCAGTGGGCAAGGGAGAACCACTCTTGTTGCTCCTGAGGGAAGGGGCAGGAAAGGTTTCCCTGTTGTGTCAGAATGCTGTGCCTATTCCTGGGGAAGCAGTGGCTGCCACTAGTAAAACAGTTGGCTCTATTTTTCATGTCATAAATAAACAGAAGACCAAACATGTATCTACTCCTCCTTAAATTTCTTTGGATAGGAATATTTTACTTGGACTAGCTCAGGGTTTGATTCTGGCTATTGATCCTTCTTGTAGAGTAGTTTCTGGTAAAAAAAGAGGGATGCCTCCTTTCCTGAAGAGATTCAAGATTATGATTCTGAACAGGAAGCTGCAGGGACAGATTCATGGTCTTGTCCTCAGATTTCTGATTCATACTCAGAGGAGAGCTCTCTTTCTGATTCTCCTGGGGGGGGGGGTCTTTTTCTGAGACGGTTGCTAGTGTCAGTGTTTTCAGTGGGAGAACACTGATGTTTCTCAGTCCCTCAGTAAGGTTTTCCACACCAGTTCCTCCTGTACTGTCTGCTTTAGAGGATGTTTGCCTTACTGTCTGCAATTATCCTGACAGTAAACCAGCTATCTCTAAAAGGCAGATAGAATGCATAAAGTTCCTCAGTATTTTAAATTTTTATACACTGTTCCAAATCCTAACTCAACAGCTATAATCTTAGCTGACTCCTCTGCTGCTGAGCACTTAGTTAATTCCAATCCTACTCTTTCTAATAAGGATGGGAAAATTATTGATAAGTATTGGGGAAAAAGTGTATAGTCCTGCAACTTTGAATTTTAGAATTTTAAATTGTCAGGCTCATATGTTAAACTTTATTCTGACATATTGTGAAAGTATTAGGAATGTTTTATCTACATTTTCTTCTTGGGAAGAGAAATCTGCTTTAAATAATTTAGTTTATTCTATTGCACTGGTCACTACTCATTTGCAGTGGGTGTATGACTCTGTTGATACTTCATCCAGGGCAATGGCCACTGGTATGGTTTTCAGGAGGTTTGCATGGCTGCATTCTCAGAACCTTGCAGATGATGTTAAAAATGAGATTTTAAATTCTCCCTTGGATAGAGGTTTAGTGTCTGGCTCCTCTGTGGCAGAAGTGTGATGAGAGGGACAAGCTGATCCAGGGAATGTCTAAGATTTTTCATCCCTCCTTTTCCAAACTGTGCAAGGGATTTCCCTTCTCCTCATCCAATTTTGTCAAAAAAAAACAGTCGCAAGAGAATTCAGACATTTAAGAAGAATTGGCAAGGAGGTTCCAAAAAGAAGTCTCAAACCCCCCAAAACCAAGGACGCTGCAGCAAGTCTGAATTACTATTCAAGAGACCTTGTGACCCCCCTCCCACCCAGGACCTCTTTATCTTCCAGAAAGTCTGAATCCCCATTTCCCTTTGGCAACAGATTATTTCAGACAAATGGGTTCTGAAAATCATTCATAATAGTTATGGATGGCAGTGGGAGGAAAGTCCTCCTTTCCAGGTGGTCATTCCTCATCCTGCAGATTAGACTGTTTTGTTTTCACCTGTTCTTCATCACAAGCTGTCCCAAAGAATGATGGAACCAATTCCTAATTCTCAGGTGGGAAGGAGTTTTATTTAAGGATGCTCCTAGTCCCAAATAAAGAAAATGCTTGAAGACCAGTTCTGGATCTTTCTTTCTAAACCTGTTTGTGATAAGTGCCCAAATTCAAAATGATGTCACTTCACTATCTATTCCTCTTCCTCTTTCAAATTTTCTGGTAAAACTAGACTTAAAAGATGCATATCATCACATCCATATTCATCCAGACTTTAGACGTTTCTTAAGATTTTGTGTGTCTGGATGACATTATCAATTCTTTGCCTCACCATTTTGACTATCTGCTGCACCAAAAGTACTCATAAACATCTATCTACAGTCATGGCTCATTTCCATATTTAGATGACTTCCTTATCTTTGCAGAGTCTTTTTCAAAATGTCAGGAATCTCTCTCTTGGGTGAAAAATCTCTTGCACAAGTTGGGATTCCAAGAGAACATCAAAAAGTCTTTCTTGACTGCCTCACACAGGATTATATAACTAGGTTATCAACTAGAAACCTCCATTTAAAGAGCTTTTCTTCCACAGGAAAAAAAATATCTTTATTTAGATCTATTTCAAAGTTTTTCCACTCATTCTTCAGTCACTGTGAAGGAATATCTCAGGACTGTGGGTCTCATGGCATCTATGATTCTCATGATACCCCTAGCAAGACTCCACATGAAAAAGATATAGTGGTATCTGAAATTTCTTTGGTCCCAGTATCAGCATCCTTTCTCTTTTCAGATCCTACTACTGTGGTTTGTCAGCAGAGAAATCACTTGCTTCCACACTCCAAAGCAGTCAGTCAGAAAAGATGCTTTAAACTTTGCTTGGGGAACAGTTTCAGGAGAGATAAAAGTGCAGGGAGTGTGGGACACCAAGGACAGACGCAAGCACCTAAATTTCAAGAAGATGCTCACCTTGATCAGGGCACTCAATTATCTGAAACTTCTTTTCTTCCCTGGGACCTCTTCATGTTATTACAGATAATATCACAGTGATGCGGTTCATCAACAAGCAAGGGGGAGCCAGGTCATACCTCCTTTGTAGACTAGCCATGTTAGCTTGAATTATTGCTTCACAGCACATTCTCACTGCACAGGCATCCTACATTCTGTCAGAGGAAAATTGTGTCAGACAAACTGAGCAGGTCAAAGGCAGACTCTCACAAATGGAAACTAGATCCAGGGATCTTCCAAGATTTGCTCCATCTGTGGGGAGTTCCTCAAGTATACCTCTTTGTCTCCTGCCTGAACATCCTCAACCTCCTTTTTTCCCCCTCCATTTTCTACATGGAGTCAGGGTATTACGTTAACTGTTGCCATCTCTCTCAATTCAATGCCACACTCCCGCCTTCTTCAAGACTTATGCCTGACTGTCACAGATCTTCACTCACACAATCCATCTACCTCTTTCCTGGACACCCTCATTTCTTTTTAACTTCTTCCTGTCTGTCTCAACTCTTCTTCATCAGATCTTCTTCTGCTTTTCTGCACATATGTCCAAACCACCATAATCTGTTCTCTTCATACCTCTCAACCTCCTAGAGCAAGAAATGTGGACAAAGACATAAATAAAAGTGGGACAAAGGCCCAAAAATAGGGACAATTTTTAATTATTGCTCTTACAAACTTAGAAAGTTGATAGAATGACAGGTTTTCATTAGCATTAATTTTCTGATGGGTATGAAGTCTCAAACACAAATGTGTATCTTTATTTTCTAACTTCAGTAGTTAATGATTTGCCACTAATTTCCCAGAAAACCACAATTTTATGAAAAATGGACCAAAAATATGAGGCAAAAATCTGGACATTCTGTGGAAAGCTGTACAGTTGAGAGGTTGGCTTTCTTTGAGTTTTTCTGCAATTGGAATTACTTTGGCTTCTGCTCTTATGTCCTCATTTCTTTGTCTGTCCTACAGTGTGCATACTATCACCCTTCTCAAGCACTTCATTTCCATCACCTCTAGCTTCCCCATCTTCTCTGCCTTTACTGCCCTGGTTTCTGTAGCATACAGTAGTAGTGGTCACACCATGGTTTTGTACACCTTACTTTTCAGCTTCTTTGGCATTCATATGTCATACACTGCACCTGACGTTCTATGCCAATTGGCTGCAGTCTCTCTGATTCTAGCTTTAACCTCTTCATTCAGACTTCCCTTCTCCTCAACTACCTCTCCCAGATGATTGAAGCTATTAACCTTTTCCACAATCTTCCCTTATATCTCAATTCTCAACTTCTTCTTATTTCCCCAGTTTACTACCATTACCACTGCCTTATCTGTATTTAGTTTCAGCCATGTGCCTTCAGTTTTGCATTCCATTCCCCCATATTTTGCTGAAGTTTTTTTTCTCAGAGTCTGCCTGTAATGCCACATCATCTGCATACAGCAACTTTGTTTATCTGTCTCCTTCAAACTTAGCCCATCACCATATGAACAGCGGTGGGCTCAGAGCTGAATCCTGGTACACACCCACTTCCAATGAGAACCCCTCTGTAACACAGAACACTGTTCCTACTTGAGTTATTGGGTCCTTGTACATACCCTACAATAATTCTTCCAGTGTTTCTAGAACTTCGAACCATGGCAGTACTGCCCAAACCATCTTTCTTGGGACTTTGTCATATGCTTTCTCCAAGTCTAGGAATGCCTTGTTGGACTCTTTCCTCTAGCGTCTTCTTAGATATCTGTTTCACTGCAAACATCAGGTCATTTGTGCTGCATCCTTATCTGAATTGCTCATCTCCCATCTTACTTTCCACTACTCTGTATCTCGGTCTAACAATCACCCTCATCAAAACTTTCATGCAATGTGAGAGGACTTTCATACCTCTGCATTGCATACAGTTGTGGGTATCTCCATTGCTCACTGACATGTATGCTTATTCTTAACTCATCTGGGATATGCCTTTCTCTCCACATTGCTATGAGTACCCTCAGGAGTCATTTGTCCACTATCTCACCCAATATCTTTATCATAACTGCTGTGACCTCATCTGAGCCTGCTACTTTTTCTGATTTCATTTTCCTTAGTGCTGTTCTTACTTCTTCTAAGGTTGGCTGCTCTTCTTCACTCATAGGCTGTGTCTGGGAAAGTACAGCTTCTGTGGGGTTTTCTTCATCCAGAAGCTGCTGGAAGTACTCCTTCCATCTGCCTTCGATATCCTTTGGACTAGTGAGCAGGTTGTTGCTGGCATCCCTTATGGTGGCTGACTATCGTCTTTATCTTTCTGTCTAATATAGTTTCTTTGTGCCACTTACTGAGTCACTTTCCAGAAGCTGGTACATTGCCTCCAATGACCTGTTCTTTTTTATTGCAACTCCTTTCTTTGATTCTTTCTTAGCCAACCAGTAGTCCTTCCTAGCCTGGTCCGTCTTTTCTGTCTCCCACTTTTTCCTGTACTCTCTCTTTCTTTTGATGACTTCCTGGACTTCTGTATTCTACAACCTGCTTTCCTTATGTACCTTATTTCCATACCTGGCTCGGTCATATATCTGTTCTGTAGTCCTGACACATGCTGTTTTGAGGCACTGTTATTCTTCTTCAACTCCACATATTTCCTCTTTTTCATGGGGTGCTAGAGCCCTGAGTAACTCCTTGAACTTTTGTACTTTCTCTCCAGTCAATTTTCAGGTCTTCAGCCTTGTTTCTTTTGACCTTAGAGCCTTTTCTGACCACTGCTTGCAGCTGATTCTGGCAACCTGTGGTTTATGCTGTGGGTTGACTGTTTCACTGAGAATTACTTTGCAATTGCTGGTTCTACCCCAGTGCCCTTTCCTTACTAGTAGGAAGCCTAGCTGAGCTGCATGTTGGCCACTCTTGTATGTGATTTTACTACTATCTCTCTTTCTGAACCATGTGTTGGCTACTATCAAGCCATTTGCAAGACAGAAGTCTAGAATGACCTTTTCTTTATGCGTGCTGACCCACCCATGTGAACACAGGCAGTCCTCATATCCTATTCTATCTGTCCTGATATGTTCATTCAAGTTACCCATTATCAACATCAATTCATGTTGTCCTCCTTTATATAGTATGTCCTGCAACTGCTATATGGATACACTCTTTTCCTCACTATCACAACCCTGCTGTGGGGGCATAGGCTGATATTATGAATACTGCCCTATCATTACACTGAAATCTGATTGCCATGAGTTTGTCACTAATTCTGATGGCATCCCTCACTAACTTCTGAAGCCTTTCTCTTACCACAATTCTTACACCATTTCTAGCCTGTTCTCCTCCTAAGTAATAGACCATGGTTCCCAAGCCAAGTGGATTTGCTGCACTGCCCTTCCATCTTGTCTCTTGGATACATAGGCTGTCCAGCCTCCTCTATAACATCATGCCATCCACTTTCAAGCTGTGTCCTGTCAGTGAACCTACACTGAGTGTAGCAATTTTTAATTCATGTTTGGCAGTTTGATTGGTTTTATTTCTAACTTTCATTCAACAGAGCTATCCCTGGTATCCCAGTATAGGCAGCTGGACACCAGCTGGCCAGACACTTAGTGACCAAGGGCTACTGGGCTTTATGGTGGGCACACACTGGACAACCTACTCCAGGGACCCATGCCCCTCCCATCATTAGCATGGGTTCCTGGAGTAGGTTGGATCCTGAACACACTTATCACCGGCAAATACACATTTCCATTTGGTGACATTAATCAACATGACCGAATCACCTAGAGTCATATTTTACACCATCAAGGTGCTAGCCCTGCCACAGCATGCAGTCTGTGATCCATGTTCTCCTGTCTTGAGCATAATGCCCATCACAGTAGATGCCCAAAGCAATTGGTCTATGCAACTCTTCCCCCATAAGGGCACCATGTAGACTCTGTGCCGATGCCCACAGCTCCATTCATTGGTGTGTTTGAGATGGAAACACTCAGCATGTTTTTCAGAGGTGGGAGGAACCCAACAGAGACACAAGAAGAACATGCAAACTCTAAACAGGCATTGTCTGGGTTCAAGATCAAACCTTGTACCTTGTGCATGGGAGGTGAAGACCTTTTTTTAAACAAGAAACATCTTTATTAAATTATCACTTATGAAATAAGCAATCATACATTTATATAAATGAAAACAATCCATATTGACATAATCCCAGCTGCAAGCATTTTACATCACAAACCATACTGACATAACTTTAGCTGCAAACATTATACATAATTTATAATCTACCCAATCATTGTCAGTCAAACACTGCATACCACATTCATGTTCTGCCTTCTTTTAAACCTCATTTCTCCCCTGTATGTATTATTCCCACAATTCCCTTTTTTCTATGTAATTTGCTCCTACCCTTTTCTAAACATCCCAATTCCAGTTGTTTTATCTCTGTTACTATATTCACTACTTCTAGTACAGTTGGTTTAGACTTTGACTTCCATTGTCTAGTAATTGCTTTGTTTGCAGCCACCAATGGAAGTGAAGATCTTAACCAGTATGCCAACTAATCTGAATGATTAACTGGCAAAATGCTGTTATAGGACTTCATGCAAGACAACCTGGCAGACATATCCTTTTTCTTTTCTTTGGACAGGAATGTTTCTGCATGCTTTTCCATCCTTTCCACTAATATCCAGTGTACTTTTGAAGATTCAGAAGGAATCCCCCAAGATTATTGGGGTGAGTCTCTTCTGACCCAGGTAACCATGGTTCTCCCTTCTTTTGGAAATGGCCAGGGGCAATTTGCACAGGTTTCCTCATGGAATGGATCTACTCACACAAGAGCAGGGGTGTTTGATGCACTCCAACATCAAGCATCATCAATTGACTGCCTGGATGATGGGATCTTAATTCCTTTTATGTCCCTCTTTACTGAGGATGTGCATCAGGTACTAATGGAGGCAAGAATGCCTGCTACTAGAAAATCATATATTAACACATGGAAAAGATTTTCTAGTTGGTGCCAACAACATAATCAGCACCCATTCAGTGCTAGTTGTTCTCTGGTTTTGCAATTGCTCTGTGAGTTACTATACTACAGCCTTTCTTATTCCTCTGTCAAGGTTCATTTATCATCCACTTCAGCATGTCTGAACATGGATCCTTCTCTTTCAAGGCAGTCACATGAAAGGGGTTTTGCATAAGACGTCTCCATGTAACCTGGCAACCTCTCCTTGAGATCTTAATTGTTGGGATCTTGATTTGTGTTAGAGAAACTAACACTTACTCCATTTGAACCAACTAATCTGGCTGACATGAGGTTCTTTACATGGAAAACAGTTTTATTGATTGCTCTGACATCTGCAAGAAGGGTATCTGAGTTGTATACTCTCATCGTGGGATGTGACTTTAAGTAAAGCCATCCATCGCCCTGTTTTCTTTCTTGAACTTAAAATGAGGGAGAAAGGATACTCCATACCTTGGATGTCCACAGAAAATTCAGGTACTATCTTGACAGGGCTAAACTGCTTAGATCATCAGATCAATTCTTCATTTCTTGTGAAAGTAAGAAAAAGGGACAACTGGTGTCAAACAGACTATTTCTAATGGCTGTCTAAGGCTATCGTCATGACAAATCTATTCTAGGCAGGGTCAAGGCTCACTCTACAAGGACCTTGGCTTCTTTTATGTATTTTTGGAAATTTGGATCTAGAAATATTTTAGAAGTTGCTACTTGGTCCTCTGTACATACTTTGACAAAGCACTATAAGCTGGATTCCTTCTCCAGGTCTAGAACATGCTTTGCTAGGACCATTCTCCAGGGGCTCCTGAACACTTCTCCTTCCACCTTCTAGATATCTACCCATATAGATAATGTTACAACAGCATTGATCAATATGGAGAACATAGTACAGTTGTATAAGTTGAACTTACCATAACAGTAGATGTTCAAATGATCACTACTGCAGTAGACGCTCCCTCCCTCCATTCCACTTGTTTTTTTTGTGTGTTTTTTATGCCAGGATGTGGACATTTATTTTATATTATTCCTAGCCTTGTCCATTCAGAGCTTAACCTCCTCCATCTGCTAGCAGGGAGTACTGAAGGGCTTTGCACCCAATCTTTTCTTTTTATAAGCTCAGTTTTTCATTTCCTTCAAAAACTTGACTTATTCTCTGATCAGATGTGATTTAAATGAATACATTTAATTGACAATTTCAAAATCAATACATTTAATTAACCTTGCCCAGTTTTCATGATATGCCACAGAAAACAGTTCATGGAATATAAAATTTGATAATATGCACAAACTATTCATAAATATATTAAAGAGTTAGATCATTAGATTATAAACAATTATTATAAGCAAATATACTAATCCATATTCAGTTACTAAATTATAACTGTGAATAATGATTATGCATTGCTCTATTAAATTCTAAAATAAAATTACATCTTTAATAACATACACTTAAAAATGTATGCTCAGCACATCTCATTAGATTAAGTGATCTCTTGGAACCTAATATTTGCAACTATCTCATAGCCACTAATGAGCATATCAATAACATAAAAAGATGGAATACCTTTATTAATAAAACAACATAACATTTTCATGAAATGTTTCTAAGGTGATAGCATGCCATTTTATGCTCTTCCCCTGATTTTTGTGGGGGAGGGCACCCACAGAAATGGCTTAGATGTAGTTATAGAGCACAGGAACAAACATATTCAACTAAAAGTCCCATGTTAAAGAAGGTAAAATATGTTATATATGTGTCTGTGTGAATACAAATATATAAGCAAGTATTTACATGTATCTTTCCCAGCACAAATCTGCTTCCTAATATAACATTCAGAACTGCAACTAGTATAGCAACTATTAAAGGAGAAGCTGAAAGTGTTGTACTGTTTTACATACCCTCAACTTTAACTGGATTACTTAGCTGCAATGTGAACATAGGTACAAAAATATACGCTATACTGCCAGTGGTCTGACTTATAGTATGGTTGTCAGGATCAGTAAAACCACAATTACTTTCTGATTTCAGCATAATAATTATTATTATTATTATTATTATGATTATTATTATTATTATCATTGTTATTATTATTATAATTATTATTAGTGATCTGTAAATTACATATATACATTTGTTCTTATAAACCAGCAAAGACTGTCCATTTTGCTGGGCTTGGAATGTAGAAATACCCACACTTTCCCATAAAAGCACTATAGCACAATATGTCACTGAAGTGAATAAGCAACATTACATGACACACTATACAGGTATTACGGGTTCTTCTGATGAAACTGGATCATGTATGGAGTAGTACAAATGTATTTCTTATCAGTGAAGGACCTTTAGTGAACGTTAATGGCAAAAGTATAAGGAAAATAAATGCCAATGTCAATTACGTTCTGTACTCACAAGCCCCTTTGCCTTGAAACATTTATGGTGGCATTTGTTTACTTACTACCAAAACATGTAAAGTAATGTATAATGCACACTGCTGCATATAGCTACCAAAACATGTAAAGTAATGTATAATGCACACTGCTGCATATAGCTACCAAACCATGTAAAGTAATGTTTAATGCACACTGCTGCATATAGCTACCAAAACATGTAAAGTAATGTATAATGCACACTGCTGCATATAGCTACCAAACCATGTAAAGTAATGTATAATGCACACTGCTGCATATAGCTACCAAAACATGTAAAGTAATGTATAATGCACACTGCTGCATATAGCTACCAAACCATGTAAAGTAATGTATAATGCATACTGCTGCATACAGAAGAAGAACAGATGCAAACCAGGCATGATGACTTGGTAAAATATGAATAGAATTTTGTTTTTAAAACTATTGTAAAGTTATTTCAGAAACTCAGGAGCAGGGAAAAGTTTTATAAGGTAAAGTACAAATGCTTGATTAACTGAGTCATCTATATTAAACTAATCACATGACCAGAGTATCCATCTGTAAAAAAAAGTAAATTTAACAATAAAAAAGACAAACACGCATAATTTATTATTTACTGCTGCAGATAAGATTTTTAAGAGGGGAATATTTCACAAAAAATTCCTAGTAAAAGAGTTGCTGTATTAATTACCTCTAAAGAGTCATCGGCATTCACCATCCAACAGTCTGTCCAAGTGGCTACAATCAGAAATCCAGCCGAGACTAAAGCAAACACAAACGCCACATATTGGAGTAGAGTCCTCATCCTGAGAGAGAGTTCAGTACCTCCAAGACAGACATAGGAAAAAATCTCTCTTTTAACAGTTCACAGACTGGGGTCTCATTCCAGATCGCAGGAGGGCTTTTCTTTCTGTCTTTCTGTATTTTTACAAATATGATTGTGCTGCCCTAGTTTTGAGGTCTGAGTATTCTATTTTATTCTATTTTTATAAGTAGTTCAATCACTGTGAAGTTTAAACATATTAATTATATGGGTGAAATCAGGAGTGTTTCTTTTCTCTAAGTAAGGAACATTTCTTTCTTTTCATCTGTTTCAAAGCTACAGCCAATCAAACATCTCTAGGACTTTTGTACCCTTCCCTCTTGTGTAATTAATGACCTTGCCTCTTCATTGGTACAGTTAATGGCAGGTCTGCAAACGGTCAGTTTTCCACACATCACTGGCACCTGCAGGCTAAACTAGATTACTCAGCTGAGTAAGAAAAATGTGACAAAACTCTTGATGAAAACGCATACATTATAAATCATAACAACAAATATATAGCAACAGGTATAAAATGATGCTAATCTTGGTGCATAAGCAATGAGTAGGAATATTTGGCAGAGATACTAAAACAGTGCAGATTAAGTGCTGTGCATTATAAGGAATACATTTTTCTGGTTACAGTTCAAGGACTTGGAGGTCATTATAACCTGGAAATAATCATGAACCATTTTTGGCAGTTACACCTAGAAATGAACAATGCTCTCTTATCATTATGGATTCAAATGAAAGATGATTAGTGAAAAAGTAATTTACAAGTCTTTCCCCTTTTCTTATTTTCCAGTAATACACATTTATGTGACATAGCTGCTTTATAGTAGCATGCATGCTACAAGAAAGACCTGAATTCAGTGATGATGGTTCATCACTGAGGTCATTTGGCTAGAACAGACAGGGCAAATGACACTGTAAAAACTTCACAGAAGTAAATATTCTATGAAAATTAAATAATTCTTTTTTAAGACATGTTTATACCCGATGACACTGTAAAAGCTTTACTGAAATAAATGTTCTATGAAAACTAAATAATAATTCTTTTTAAGATATGTTTATCCCTAAAGTCAAAACTAATATTCTGTTCCTTCTGGTATAATTCATAGCTTGTTGCTTTATTAGTAGTTTTGCTACTGTAAAACATACATCCATGTCGAAACTGTGTAGCTAAATGTATTGTTATTCTTTGGAGCATGCTCTGTTACCTAAATGCTGGTAGACGTTTTGGGTTTTAAAATGTTGACGCATAGCCTAGTATTTATTGTAAAATTGTGAAGCTAGGGATGAGTGACAAATAAACATGACCAATGTCCTGATAATCTGCAGCTGCTGTGCATTTGGATGCCATCAACATTTTGTGCTGCAGAGTTTTAAATTTGTTTGACCTTTTGTTGACGTACTTTACTAGTATCCCTTGTCAATAATGCAGATGAAAGTCAGTGTCAACATAATTTTCTGCAGTCTTCTTATAGAATTCTTAGCATATCTGCTTCAGTCAAATATTACTGTACCCGTCTGTCTTCTTGACAAGTACATGATTTAGCTGGTGCAGATACTGGTGAAAGACAGAGAATGGATCACATTTTTTGAAGTGTTCCAGTTAATTACTAACTAAACCTAAGGCTAAAAAAAATAAAGCATCTATTAATGGATGTTTTAATGCAGTCTGTGTATGTGTGTGGTGCAGCTATACAAAACACTACTGTGAAAACAAAAGTGATTACTTAGACCAAGGAAATAAAGTCTCAGAGGTGGACTTTCTCTGTCTTTTGCAGGCACAGGCCATGTGCACCTCGGAGCAATAGAAAACAGGATCAGAACTATGAAGCTAAACTTATGAATGCTGAGGCATATTGACCTTTTTAAGTGGAGCTCACACCTCCACATTTTCTTGATTTTTTCCCATTTTCCCATTTCCATGCCTGTAATAAGTGCTGTGTTCTTAAGATACATCTCAAAACCATTTTTTGTATGCGAGTTTAGCTCAAGAAAGTTTCCAGTTCAGATGCTTGCCATATTTTAAATAAGCTGAAAGTGAATTGCAGAGCTAAACATGTAATTCTGACATTGAAAAAAGGAAAATAAATATATTATTAAAACATTATTTTGTACCTTTAAAGGAAAGTAGTTATGCCAGATATAACAGGTCTATATTGATCGACTGATATCATGATACATTGAGAACGAATGTAGATTCACAGATATTTACTAGGCATTAAGTCCAGGAGACTAGTAAGGAGCTTATTATATATTCCCAACTGCCACAAAACACTGTTTGTTCAAGTAACTTGCTCAAGAGTTTATTAGTAGGCAAATGCAGGTGGAAAGATTCACAGGAAGGAGCTCATTAGCAAGTCAGAGCTTTAGTTTTCTTCACTAACAGCTAGATTAAGTCATAAAATCTAAAAGGTCCCATCAAACCCCAAAAACAGCATTTTTGCTGAAGCCCCCCAATCTCACCTCTAAGATCATACAACAGTGGAGAAAAGGACAAATTCCCTTACCCTGTCCAACAATCTCAAAAAAAAAAAAAAAAAAAAAAAACACACTCACAGTGCCACACATTAGTAGTCTGTGAGTTGACCTACCTGTTCACTTTTACTGCTAAACTTCCAACTACAGCAATCAAAGAAACAGACATTGATGAAATGCTGTGAAACTGTATGATAAAGAAGATTGACTCGTAATAGATGAAGCTGAGTAACATAATTTTATGGACTAAGGCTGTTTATGTTCACAGACAGTTGACGTGTTTTAATTGTTCAAAATTAAACAACACTGAAAGAGATGTATATTAGGGTCTTTTTATATTGTTCATTATGCGAAACTGAAAGCACATGCTGTTACTTTAGATGAATGTATGCAGTGAAAGAAAAAGATTTTTGTCTCATGACAACCACAGCTATTGATGAAAACACCATTATCTGCTTCGGAAAAGGAGCAAAGCAGTTTTGGTAAGTACAGTTGTAGGTTTCAGAGTGGCCTTTTATGCCAAAAGTTCATAAGCCCGGGTCTGGGATTCAAAAACAAGTTGCCTAGTATAGAAAACAGTACAGAGCAGTCTGTATACTATGATACCATTTGCAAAAGGAAAACAGCTGGGGTCTCTACTGATTAATCAGTGTCACA
Source organism: Protopterus annectens (assembly GCF_019279795.1). NCBI lineage: Eukaryota > Metazoa > Chordata > Ceratodontiformes > Protopteridae > Protopterus > Protopterus annectens. Next base: position 404,809,442 of record NC_056734.1, on the reverse strand, counting down.
GCACATTGAAAATCTATCAAAACCTAAACTATCAACTGAAAGGTTCCATCAAATCCATTCGGTATCCTAAAACCTAGCCAAACTACTAAAAACAGTCTACTGGATTCATGAAGCTTGCACCAGGTGCAGGCGTAGCATTGGCGTTCTAACACCAAATATGGCCACCGAGCGATTCAGGTACAAGCTGTTCCCACGTGCACTACCTGCGTACGTTATGCCTGCACAACTCCTGAGCCTTGTATGCTAATTACCCCATGTGCAGCAGTGTAGCATGCAAATGAAGGTATGTAGCGATTCAAGAAGTGGTGCAGGCATAGTGTAAGCATACAGAAATGTAAACCATAGAAAATGGTTTACATTTTTGCAAACATAAAATTGGAGCATGACAGCTGACCAAACATATGTATTATATTGTTAATATATGCCAATGACTAAATATATAGCCATTGGCATAAAAAATGTACAAAATATAAAATTAACATTTAATATATATAGTCGCACTATTGCGACGTGGAAGCGCAGGGCAGCGGTGCGCAAAGGGGATCACAAGGAATATATATAAATATAGAATAAAACTGAAATGAAACACATATCATGATTTCCCCATAGTAGTCAATGGCAAGCATGCTACACCATACTTATGGCGCAAGGGTTGCTAAGGGGCAATGACAGTGTTATGCGCAGTAGCTAGGAATTAGTAGGCAATGCCATGCAAATGAGAGGAGTAATAGTGAACTGCAGATTCCCAGCTGGTGTAAGGATGCACCTCACAGTGTAGCGTTATAACACCGAGGTGTGCCCTTGAGATAAAGATGACATCAAGAGAGGGGTGTGTCGCCATTGCTGTAAGCATATTGGAGCATTGCTAAACCGGATTGCCCCTAGCTAGGCAAAGCTGCAGGATAGGGGTGTGTTGAATTGACCATAGCTATGCTTAGCTTAGGTAACTGAGTATGCATGTGAACGGAGATGAAAACGCCCGTAAATGGGTATGCATGGTGCGCACTGCAGCTGAAACAGGAAGGATATAGGAAAGAAATAAGGAAATGCTGCAGCAGTGAAATTGGAGTACAAATGACTAATTAACACATAGGAGCCTACAGTGGGCCATTGACAACAGCTAACAAGGCTGCAAGCAGCTACCTGCAGAACAGGAAAGGGGAAGGGCTGTACTGCAAAGAAAACAGTAAAGTGTCAAAGCAGAACAAAGCCGATTTGCAGTATATCAGCTACAAGGCACGTTTTGCCATGACTGGGTAGGGAAAGTACAAAATAAGAAAGATGGCAGGTGGATCCATGCCTGATAATGGGAGGGGATCCAGGTCTAAAAGTGAATTAAAGGGCAACAGATTAATCAAGGCAGGCAAGTACATCTCCACAGTAAAGGCCTCACACTTGCAGTACTCATTGCAAAACCCATAATTAGGACACTGCAGCTGGAATAGCTCATACACACCCACTGATATCAGCAGCATCCATAGCACAACACTATAAAGTGTGAAAGCACCTCACACATATTTGTGTATTCCCATACACTCTGCACCAGTGGTGTATACAGATGGGGAACTTTTATTATGTACATGTTAGGGGATGCCATAGCTTTGATCCACCAGCATGTGTTGGAGACTGAAGGTGGTGAGGAAGATGATGCACTTGACCACCTCAGGCACCAGAAGAGGAGGAGAGTGTCCAGACCCAGGGTAACCTACCAGGGGGTACATGATCTGGAGATAGTAGAGCATTGCAGAGTGGACAGGGATATCCTACAGCAACTTGTGGAGCTGGGCCGGCCACGCCTCACAGCCAGAACAAACAGAGGGGAACCCATCCCAGTGGATACGAAGGTATGTGTAAGCCTGACAATACTAGCTACAGGTACCTTTCGAAGACCAACTGGGGATATCATGGGGATCTCACAGACATCAGCATCCGGGGTACTACACCAGTTCCTGGATGCCATGTTACCACATGCCAATGACAACATATACTTCCCCCGAATGCAGGATTAGTTGGCCAGCAATATGTATCTCTTCCACCATGTGACAGAATACCCAGAGGTACTGGGTGCAATAGACTGCACGCACATACACATCAAGTCACCACCCAGTGAGCAGGGTAGGCGCTACATAAACCGCAAGGGATACCCCTCCATCAACTGTCAGGTCATGTGCTATGCCCAGGCCATTATCATGGATGTGTGTACTGGCAGCCCTGGAAGCTATCACGACTACCACATCTGGCATGCCTCACAGCTGTATCAGTTATTTGCCAGGGGGGACATCCCAAATGGCCACCTAGTGGGGGATGCTGGCTATGCACTGGAACTGTGGATGATGACTTCCATCAGAAATGCACACACACCCATGCAGGAACACCATAATGAGGCACACGCACAAGCCAGAATCATCCTAGAGCATGTGTTTGGAATGCTGAAATCACGGTTCCATTGCTTACACATATCTGGTGGTGCCTTGCAGTACTCTCCAGGCACATGCGCCCACATCTTCATAGTGTGTGCCATGCTACACAATATGGTCCTGTGGAAACAGCTGCAGCAGGGACAGAATGATGAAGGCCCTCACAGCCCACCACCATTGCCAAGGGCCCCACAAGCACAGAGATATTCAGACCATGAACACCCTGAGCCAGCCCCAGTAGGCAGATGGAGGCGTGCCCAGTATGCCCATGCCTTGGCAAAGAGGGAACGTATAGCACACACACTGACAGTGTAGGCACCTAGGGACTGACACTTTTCTCCACCTGCACACATAGTAAAAATGGATGGCACACACACAAAACTACCTGTAAATTGTCATGTATAGGCAGTCTACTGTGTGCATCCAACATAGGCAGCCCTCAACTATTGCACACACAACTGCCATTAGCAAAAGGTAAGTCAGCACCTGAACAGTAAATTAAGCTATCAGCATATGCAGATACTGTATGCACAGATTCATAGGTAGGTACTTAGCCAACTGCCAGGGGCCATTCATAAGCCCAGCCAAAATGTGTCAGCTTTTGCCACCCCATGGATTCATTAACTGTCCCTCTGTGGAGCAGAGCCAATGGCAGGATCCCTGGGGTGCATCTATTGTTCCCCATCCACTATTCAAGGTTTCTCTTGCAGAGTGTTAGTGAGGGTCTCTGTATAATGTAGTTAGGGATGTTGTTCCAAACTATGGGGAGTGTCTGTGACAGGAAGCTGTCCCTCCAGCGTCTTCCAGTTATTGTTGTGGCAAGGTTCAGCTCACTACAGTGTGTGGCTCACTGTGACATGGATTCCCATAGGAGGAGCATATCCATCAAGCCTGAGTTTGACACGGCTGTGTTGGCCAGCGGAGATCATCTGTGGGTAAACGAGATGCCACTGAGTAAAGCAGGAATTTATTCAGTCTGGCTGCATAGGCCATATGTTGGAGGCCAGTATTCCCCTTGGCGAGGTACATTCATGGACCCCCAGCTGTTGGAAGTGTCTTTTGAGGTACATCCCACATGGGCTATTATACCCTATGATGGGACTGATGAGTGATGAGGGGGCACTATAACCCCAGTATGTCTAGATGGGAATCCTTTAGTAATCAGATGGCCTACATACAAGGATGTCCTAACTACTGTGGAGATATGATTGTCAAAGAGGAGATCACTATCTACCTTGGTGCCCAGATATCCCAATACCTTATCCGTATTACGTGGCTGCCACTTATGTGTTAATATGTGGGTGCCAATTCCACAATGGAATGATCATGCAGTTAGTGGCACTTGGCTGGAGGCCATGATGTTGACACCCTGTGAGGCCCCTTGAGGGATGTCTGTGTCAGCCGGACTATCAATCATGGCTCCCAGTTCACAGTCATTGCCAAACATGGTCGGCCATAGTCCACCTGTGTTTGCCTGTACCTCTGAGATGTATATGCCAAACAGTAGGGTTCACAGGACTGAGTCCTGTGGGACACCAGTCATGACTGGTCAACAGTTGGACCTGGAGACTGCTAGACATACCATGTGGGTTCTGTGTGTAAGCCCGTTGGCAACCCAATCTGTGATGTATGGGTGTATGTACAGGCTGGTGTGTTTATCAATAATACTTGAGTGGGGCATGGTGTCAAAAGCCTTGGCGAGGTTCAGGGTAGTATGTGTGAACCACCTCCGCCATCATCTAATGTCTTGGTGACAGTATGTAAGATGTCAAACAGGTTCAGTAGGCATGAACAGTACTCAACCAAGCAGACCTGGGTTGGGTCATGTGTTCGAAGGTTGCTAATGTCTTTGTTAATGAGTGCCATGAGGATGCGAACCATACCATTGCAAACCAGGCTAGTCAGGCTTATGGGGTGGTAGTTACCATGGTCAGTTGTGATTCCACCTTGATGGAGTGGAATAACCCTTGCCACGCACCATTGTATGTGCATGTAGCCTGTGGAGAGGCTGAGGTAGGAAAGCTTAATTAGGTAGGGTGCAGGTTGTTCTGTACAGTTTGCAAGATGCAGTCTGGGACAACATCTGCTTCCATTGATTCTGTGTTCTGCTGTTAGAGAGGGCCATTTCCACCTGTGTGTCTCTGATGTGTGGGATACTGTACCTTTCGGGTAGTGTAGTGGGCACTGTAGGGGGGTGAAGTATGCACTGAATGTATCTGCAAGAATGTTGGTGATATCGGTATTGTCAGCATATTTTGTGCTATATTTCACCAGCACAGTGCAAATCTGTGTGTCACCACGTAGATCCTTGACATAGCCAAAGAAGGCTTTGTGGTTAACTTTTGAATCCTTGCATATTCTCCTGCTGATGTTAGCCTTGGATGATGTCACGAGGGGCCTACGTATCATGCTAATAGTGGTTACGTATGTCTGCCCTTCATGGGATTTGCCATTTGTCTGGAACACTGTCCTACGTCTGTAGTATAGCCTGTTTAGTGCAGAGGTCCACCAGATGGGTATCCTTGTCTAGGAGGAGAGTGTCTTGGTTTACCATTGATGGCATGATCCATACATCTGTGTAGGTGCTTATACACTGCATTTGTGAATCTGTCTGTATCCTGAGCAGTGTTTCCCCTTAGCGTGGGGGCTGTGACATTCCATAGCTGTGTCATTAATCATAATGGCAATGACAAGACCTGCCGTGCTGCACAGCACTATGGCATGGGAAGTACTGCACCTACAGAAATAGCACCCATTCATCCAGATAGGGTCTTGAAGTCTTGAAGAACCTAAACCCACTCCCACCCCCCAACAGGTACACTTAGTAATATATCCATGTACACTACAGGGCCCCTGTAATAATGACTATGCAGGTACAAGCTGCACTCTCTAAAGCCATACATACAGCTTTCATGGGACCTGTCAACATCCCAGGGTGTATCCTACATAAATGTAAGGACATTCAGCTATCCACATACACATCATGTTCAATCATAGCTCCATGTCAGGCTGTGTACACACTGAATGGTGCACAGCAACAGTTATCACACCCCACAAAGGGGGAGACACCATTGATAATGGGAAATAGTGCACAACTACCCTGCTGAGTCTGGTCTGTAAGGCCACGAACCGTGATCAACTTATTTGATATACACGGTACAGATGTAGATGACAGTCGGGTTGATTCACACTGCATATCATGACCTTGCCAGGTCGTAGGACACCATCACCCATACTGTGTTCCAGCTACACTCAGTAAACTAGGTGTATATCCTATGTCACAGGAGTGGTTGGCAACTGGACTGCTGGCAGAACCAACACTACAGAAGGTGCCTGACTAATACACACACATCAAACCAGTGCCAGCCAGAGTAATACAGGGTTCATTCCTGGTACTCCCCTTCTTTGTTATCTGTACCACAAAGACTAACACAGAAGGCATCAGTCTATTGATGTTTACAAATGACTATGAACTAGGAGCAATAGTCGACTCAATGTGTGCTGTGTACAACATACAGAAGGGCCTTAGTGTGTCAGATGTGTGGTGTGACGTATGGCCCAATCTGACAGCTACGTATTGCATTGTCATCCCCTATGTTACAAACCCTGTACCCATGAACTACCACCTAGGCAGTGGTCAGCATAATGGCAAATGTGTGTATGGGATGCAGCTGGACAGTACTCTTTCCTATGATAGTTACTTCACCACACCAGACAGGTAGACATATGTGGCACCCCTAATCATGACAGGGTGCCATCCAGAAATATAGAGATAATTGCTCAGCCATACTCAACACCCATGTGACCCATAATAGATCACATATTTCCTTTAATGGTTATTGCCCATGTGTAGATGGCCTACACTGCCTTTCCCAATCCCTAGCTACACTATGTAGCATGCAGCCTACCCTGAATAAAGCCATGTCCAACCCAGAGGTGTTGGACATGCTACACTTAACACATCCTGACCCCAAATAAACACATACTTCACGGACATCCACCTTTCTAGTACAAGGATCACAACATGCCTGACAGATCTCTGTCCCATACACTTAACAAACTCTTGCCATACTATGCATCCCTGTCCAGTGAAGATGCACATCGCCCCTCTCTATGATATGGTGTGAAGACTGCATGCCAAATATATCAGTAACCCTGTGGAGCAGTTCTGTGGCACTGTTTGAACTAGCCACTGAAACATACCTGTCTACTACCTATACCTAGGTAACCTGTCTGCCTATGCTCATAAATGGCCCAGGGCATATAGCCTACTAGATCACTATGACCATGCATGCTATAGTTGATATCCAACCCTGCAAATAACATCAGGCTAGCTATTGTCCCATGTGCTACACATGTGCAACACAAGCAATACATGGCAGCATGCTACACAGCTGTCCAGTGCCACGTAGATGTATATGGCAAAACACATACATGCTTGCAAGTCTGCAGGGTCACAGGTCATGTCACTAACAGCTATGTATGACTATATATGTGACATATACACATCATTAAGGTCAATTGCATTAATGTGAACACATCCAGGCATGTGCTGATAGGTAAAGACACCAGTACAGGCAAACAGTCATGCCCACATCAAGACAACATCCACATGGGGTATGAGCAATGTCATCACATGACACACACATATATGGCAATAACATCACATCACCAGTATGTGTCAAATGTGTGTGACTTATACATGTTAGTGGTGTTAGTGACATGTAGATCTGCAAAGATGTATTTGCAATCTTAATAAATGTGATACACATATATTTTCAGCTGTAATGCTGTACTTCTCTTTGAGTTACTGTGACCTGTCTCCATCATTATGTCTTCCAGGTTTGTCATGTAGCAGACTGCCGGCATACAGCTGCTTGGAGGATGAGGTCCTCGTCCCATACCTCCTCGACAACCACACCACACTCTTCAGCCATGTGCCATGGGATGCACAGCAGTGGGATGCCCTGTGGGAGGAACTCTGCAGGAGGGTAAATGACACTGTCGGTCACAATTGCACCTATCAGCAGGTTTGCTGTCACTGCACTGACCTCATAAGATGGGTGAAACAGTGTGCTAATGCAATCACCAGGGAACAAGGTGCAACAGGTGGGGGGGGCACTCAACCAGCCACCACTCACACTATCAAGGAGCTACTGGCCGACCTGGGGACACCTGCAGACCCCCATCCACAAGCTTTAGCTGGTATTGTGGAGGTGGGTGTCTCTCAACCACTGGGCCTGGAGTTGCCTGGTAAGTCACTTCTGCACATATAACATATCTATATTTCACATAGTTACATGTGTTACTGTACAATATGTAATGTAACATCATATGCAAGGCATGTATGCACACGTCACATACTTTAGTCAGCTGCTCTATGTATGGTCTGCTACTCTATGTATTCACAGATGTGCATACTCCATAGAATAGTGTATTTTACAGGCTTATGTGCTAACATGGACATTGCACCCTGTAGCTATCACACAGGTGTGGATAATGATCTTACTGCTGTGACACTCCTGTTTAGGTACCTCTGGCATTTTGCAGCGACAGCAGCCTGTGTCAGGTGAGATTGTTATTATTTACCAGGCTTGATAATGCATGGAACATATTAATTGCATGCTATCTGCCATAACACACGTACACAGAATGTATGGTGGTCCTGTTAATGGACACTGGTCAGACCTGCAATGCATCACAGTATCTACCCATGTGAAACAACTGAAGACTATATGAAACACCTACACTAACTCTTCCAAACTGTCATTGTCAGGTGTGTGGACAACAGTGAATAAAATGGTGGAGGTGTGTTCCACTGTAGCGACAGGTACTACACATCAGCATTACAGATGTTGGGAATACAAACAGTATTGTACAGAGAGCATATATGTGCACACACTCTAAATGTGTTGGATCTGGAGTATGACCGGCCCACAGGATACACCCTTGTGGAATATACCCTTGCTATGAATGTCACACAATGTCATGTGCTATCCGACATGTCCATGACATGTAGTGGGCTGACTGCAACACTGCTCAACTATCCTGCAAAACATGTCTCACATATCACCCTTTGTCTGCATGGAGCATATGACATCTATGGGTGTATGTTATATGGGATAACACTGACATGTGAAATAGGATGGCCATCACAACCATTGGACAGAACATGTGTACACATGGCCATGAGGGATGGCCAGAGACATGAAGCAACACACACATTAGAAGCAATGTATATTTGTGTACAGCCTGTTGTACATTGGCTCAACACAATACAACTATGGTGTTTGTGTAATGGTGATATTGCATATGTGAAACACCAAACATCATACAGGCCTGTGCATAGCTTGCGTAGGCATAACATGAAACCACCACATAACATGTCTTGAACATCTTGAGTGTGTCACAACATGGAAGCATTCACCTATACAGTATCCATACACATACATGTGTTGCACAACATACAAATACAACCACATCAGGCCACTGATACAGTACAGTCACCTTGCTGGTATCAGACATCACTGTCATGCCTGCTCCTCATGTGTGTGAGGTACACAGATGGCATGTGGGGCATAGAATACTGCAAAGTTAGCCATGTGTGGGCATAGTTGCCTGGCATCAGTAATATGGTTGCAGATGTGCAGGGGTGTCATCCATATACCCTTCTGTGACCTGTGTCACACATTCCACATTAGGGTTTAGTGTGTATACACCTCAGTGATGTGGGCTACATTCCACATTAGATATGTATTGTATGTGGACATAGTCATGTCTATAAACTGTCAGTAGCTCACACTGTATAGCACTTGTGAAGCCACATGATGCCCTGCAATGGCTATGCACATCAGCTCAATGTGCAGTATGTCCTTGCATATTTGTAGGGTGGGCAGACAACATTGCATCAGCTGAAGGCCCATGTTAGTATAACACATCCCTGCATTGAGACATCATTACCGTACTGTAGATTGGAATGGACACCATTGTATTACATATGTATGCATGTCATTCAACACATCAGCAGATGACATGTCATACTACATGTGATTGGCAAGGTCATACACCACACAGCAGGCTGGTGTACTGTAAACCTGTGCTAGTCTGTGGCACTATTGCAAAGTAGGGACAGCCATGTCAAACATGTGTACAGCCACATGCTCAATGTCTAGACTCAGCTCAGGGGTAGGTGGAATAATGTTGAAGAGACATGCACTGCTTTGGGGGAGATATGCAAGCTAGGGCTCAGGCAAACATAGTATGCAGTCGACATACCCTACTGCTCATGTCCTTACACACAGGGTCAGTGGCCAACACAAAGCATCAGTGGCAGATGCATAAAGGTCAATGATGGTCGGTTAACATGTGGCGTATGTTGCACACACCATGGCAGTGCGGTGCAATGGTGCAAAATGCATGCATTGTGTTGCAGGTATGGGACATAGGCTACTAACACAAATGGTGCAATACAGGTATGTATGCTAACCATCACTATAATTGTGTAAAGTGCATGCCATCTGCTATAACACATGCATGCTGTTGTGTGCCACTCAGGGATGTCTGATAACTACCACTATAATTGTCTAAGCTGAAACTATAATTGTCTAAGCTGAATGCCATCTGCCATATCACCTGCATATAGTGTGTGTGTCTGTGTGTGTGTGTGTCTGTGTGTGTGTATGTCTGTGTGTGTGTGTGTGTGTGTGTGTGTGTGTGTGTGTGTGTGTGCATGTGTCTGTGTATGTGTGTGTGTGTGTCTGTGTGTGTGTGAGTGTGTCTGTGTGTGTGTGTCTGTGTGTGTGTGTGTGTGTGTGTGTGTGTGTGTGTGTGTGGGGGGGGGCATCTGTCTGTGTGTGTCTGGTATAACTTGTAATGTACAGTTCTTGTCTTCCCCTCACAGGTGTTGATGTAGGTGTGTTGCCCTCCTGCGGTCCATCTGATGTTAGTGTCCCCATAGACTTTAGCAGTGATGATGATAGTAAGATTAAGGCACAGGCAGGGTTGTCAGGGCTGAATCTGTGCCATTGGTTTCCATTCCACCTGTCTCCTCCTCATCCTCGCACACAGTTCCCCTGCCTACACATACCACATCACCACCAGCCATAGAGGAAGGACAGTTTGCGGGTGGTAGCATGAAACAGGGAAGTGTGGAGACTATAGAAGGTGTGCCTGCACACCATGATCCCAGTCAACTGACTGGTGATGTCCCACACAGGCATGTGCCCAGCACTGCTTATAGGAGGACCACTGGCCAACATGCCCCTGCAGGACAAACACATTGGCTGGAGTCACCAGACGCATGTTTCGGGCTATAATGGAGGCACAGGCATATGCTGAATGGCACAACAGAGACGGTCTGAGGCATCAGAGGGCTGCAGTCCATTCATTAACTGACAACATCCAGGCACTTGCAAATGCTCACCAGCATCTTGCAGATGTTTTGGATAGACGATTGGGTGACATGGTGGGAGTCCTTGACCGTGGCATGTCCATCCTCGAGCATGGAATGTCTGTGCTGGAACATCTGGTGGGAATGAGGGGTTGGGCACGTGGACATAGGTCAGCTACATCACCTGTTGAAAGTCTATGTGAACATGCTACTGCACATGCCCGCTCCCATAGTGGCGGTAGCAGCAGCAGTGCAGCTGGTGCTGTGCAGTCCACACCAGGACACAGCAGGCCATGTGCACGTGGTCCTGGACAGTCCCAACAGGAACTGTTGCTAAACACGGAAGTTCGAGAACGGTAATATCGAACACCAAAAGCCAACCTAGGAATGGTTTTAACATGGGTTGAGATTGGTGTTCAGTGTTATTGCCGAACTACAAACCTCTCCCCTATCTCGACCCATGTTAAAACCTGTTTCTAGGTTGGCTTTTGGTGTTCGATATCACCATTTTCGAACTTCCGTGTTCAACAACAGTGCAGTTGACAGAGTTCGCTTCGAACATCTAATAGTAAACCGTTATAACACAAGGGATGCCTCTGTCTTGTGTACACGTCAGTTCCTTTGGAACCCTTCTGTGTCAAAGGGTGTTCAAACGTGTGTGTGTGTGTGTGTGTGTGTGTGTGTGTGTGTGTGTGTGTGTGTGTGTGTGTGTGTATATATATATATATATATATATATATATATATATATATATATATATGTGTGTGTGTGTGTGTGTGTGTGTGTGTGTGTAGTTATGACAGTTGTATAGATGTAGACTTGTCTTTGTTGTTTCACAGAGTACAGTACATTCAAGAGTACTGTACATATGTACACAAAGTGACTGTCCCATTTGTTTTCAGTACTGTGGAATACCTGTAGTAAGATGTGAATTATAGACTCCATGCAACATGTATACAACCCAAATGGCTTAGTGGTACTTCCAGTAACCTCAGTGTGCATAGTCCGAGGTTCAAGACCTGCAAGTCTTGTTGATACTGTCAATTAGCACTGTATAAGACAATTGTATGGAGGTGCAAATGTGTTTTTGTGACAGTAAGCAGTGGGTACATGCAGGTAACAGACATGTACAACTCGCAGTACACTTGAAATGCCCTTTCTGGCAATCCTGCTGATATTACCCATCTACGAGTACACCTCTGGGAGTACTATAACCTGTAATCTCCATGGCATGTGCTGTAACTGTGTAATACTGTAGCATGTTAAACTAGTTTGGTAGGGGTTCTATTCCAAGAAAGGCCAACTGTGTGTGTGTGTCTGTCTCTCTTTCTCTGCCTGAGAAAGGCACAATGCCTTTTAGAGTATTTATTCTTTACAATCTACATACCCACCTTTGGCAATCCTGCTGATGTCACCCACCTAGAATTACACCTCTGGTATTGCTGTAACCCAGTATTCTCCATAGTGCATGCTGTAACTGCGTATTGCTGTAGTGTGATAAACTAGTTAGTTAGGGGTTCTATTCCAGTAGAGGCTGACTGTCTGTGTCTGCCAGAGAAAGAAACAATGCGTTTTAGAGTAGATACACTCTTTACAATTCACATATCCACCTTTGGCAATCCTGCTGATGTCACCCACATAGAATTACACCTCTGGTACTGCTGTAGCACTGTATTCTCTATAGCACGTGCTGTAACTGTGTATTGCTGTAGTGTGATAAACTGGCTAGGTAGGGGTTCTATTCCAAGAGAGGCTGTGTGTGTCTCTGTCTGCCTGAGAAAGGAACAATGCTTTTTAGAGTATGCACACTCTTTACAATTCACATATCCACCTTTGGCAATCCTGCTGTTGACACCCACCTAGTAATGCACCTCTGGGACTACTGTAATCTGGTAATCGCCGTAGCACATGCTGTAACTGTGTAATGCTATAGCGTGATACACTAGTTTGGAGGGGGTTCTATTCCAAGACATGGCAGGTGTGTGTGCTTGACAGTGAAAGCCTGTGTGGAGGTGGCTGTGAGTGTCTAACCACTGGACATGTTGGGGAGTGGATTTTATAGTTTTCCTATATGGTGTCCGTATTATATGTCACAATGTCCACCTCACGAGGAGTACAGATGTCAGTCAGCCAAGGGACTGTGATTGCAAGTCATACACCTACATCTGGCAAAAGGCCTGGTGAACAAAGCATGCAACCCTACTATTACTCGGAATAAATTCTGAACCCATGTGTCATACACAAACACACTTGCCTAGAATATCCTACTATGTTGCTAGTACCCTGCACATTGATGACAGATAGTAGGCATGGTGTGACTGCAGTGGGCTGCAGAGGGCATGGCACCCTGTACAGCAGGACAATAGGCACATAATTGTGGACAATGTGCCTTCACTATGTTCCTCACTGGATGCCTGCAACATATGTGGTGCCATCAAATGTGATCCACAGAGGCCATACAATGTCTTACACGTGCCCTGTATGGACCGATGCCACTGACATCAGGGAATACCTGTATCATGCTATCGATGCAGGTGCAGGGTCAACTTGCTGTCTATAAGCAGGTCCTGCCACACCAGGCCAGTATTGGCATATCTGAGGATAACAGTCTGTGTACACAACATGTGCCAGCCAAACCAGGTACGCTTGTACATGTCACTGTACATTATTGTGGACATATGTGCACATCACAGGCAATGTCCATGTCAAGGACTATCAAACACAGACATGGCATGCATTGCAAAGCTGTGGCCATACACAATAGTAACCAGGATGTCAGGACAGTTCATACAATACCCATCTATGTGGGACATTGCAGACACTACACTACACCCCTATACCACACTGCACACCATTGTCGGGTAGCGTGATGCCAAGGATTACCCCTCACCCTGCACTGTACAGCCATCTTGCACAGCCAACCACTACACACCCATGTAAAAATGCACACATGCATGTCAGTACTGGCACCTTGTGTCTGTGTGTGGGGTATGATGCTCCCAACCACAGTCACACCCAGTATAACTCTCATTGGCATACCGACTGATGTCAAACACGTTCACATGCCCTAGCCCATAGAACCTCCGGATATCCCCTGTGGTGCATGTAGTACCTGAACATTACTGCAGTGTGGAAAACTAAGTAGTTAGGAAGTGTATTTGTGGGCCTGGCAAGGTGTGTCAATGTGAGTCCATTAGAGAGTGTGGTTGTGTTGACAATGACATCCGTTCATGTGGACAGCCATGTGTGCTACACCTAATGTATGTCTACTATATCTCTGTTGCAGATGTCGCTCACCAGTACACATATATGTTCTTACAGCACACCAACATGTCAGCTTTGTGGCACATAAAGTAACTGCATGCACTTGTAATAGTAATGACTAATCAGTCAGGGGTTTGAACCCTTGTACTGGTAGGTGTGTGACAGATGATGCTTAGGTTTTAGTCTCCAGGCCCTTCTCTGATGTACTTTGCCTCTGTCTGTCACTCCCACACACTCTCCGGTGGATGTGGAGTTGTACACCTGCTTAGCAGCAGCTTGTGTTTTGTACGTGATGGTCATGATCAGGTGATGGCCTCTGCACCTATTGCAGTCCTTCTCTAGCTCATTGCATGTGGAACAGCTGTGATGTTGTTCCCATAGCCAATCACATGAAAACACAGTACAATATCTAGGAATATCATGTTGGTGTTTGCCCATGACAGTCACTGTGAGTGGTACCTGGATCTGGTGTTTGGTAAAAGGCATCACAGATGATATCTGGATGTTCCTCAAACAATATACACAGTGGGAAATAGCCTAAAGACAGGAGGGTGATGTGCCAGACATGACTACAGCATATAAGTGTAGCTATGCTTCATTGAGACTACAGCCTTTTTAACAAGTTGTGTGTGGTAATGGCTATTCTGCATGTTTTAAAACTGACAAGACAGTGCTCTGTTTGTGAGAGATCCCCATCTGTAGGGCCATCTGTGGACAGGTCAGTGTGTGCAACCATGTTTCCTGTGTTACTCACGGAACACACATCTGTGAACTGCAGGAGCATAGTGTGAGGATTGCAGTCAGTACATGGTGATAGTGATGGGTTACTGCCATTTCATCCCTGATTGGACATATGTCACATGAAACAGTGGTATGACAGACACTGTCTGGGGTTCTCAGTGACATGCCAATAATGGCCCACTGTTCATAGTTGCAGTCACAAATCTTCTACACTTTGTACAGATGTCATGCAATATATATGCATGTGATGTGCTCCCTCTGCAAACGTATACCATCTGTTATCTGGGGTTGATGGTCATATCTATGCATGCTGTTATAAGCAATCCTGAATGCTGTTGACTAATACTAAGCCATATCTGCATTTAAACTGCAACACCATAGGCTGTATGGGTTTTGAGGTCCTGGCAGGACCTCCTGTCTTACTTCAGCTGGCCACGGCACCAGGCACCAGCATATCTGGGGCCCAGCTTTGGACCTCCACTTCTGTTGGCTCTGCACCACCTTCTGGTGGAACCGCCACTGAGGATGGGGCCTGCCCCCCCCCCCCCGGGAGCAGGTCCAGACATGAACATGTCTGCTGTCATACAGTCCCGGACGTGGTGCATAGGGGGCTCAATAAGGGGTTTGGAGGCCAGATATGCCAGCTCGAGGGCAGAGTGTCACATTTACAGGATGAGCCTGCCCCTCCTAGACAGCCCCCAGCACTTCCACCTTTGTGGCTGCTTTGCTGCAGTGGTGGCTGTCCATCTTTGGGGACCTCCATCCCACTGTTTCCATCTGGGGGCTCATGGTTTTGTGACTGCTGAACACCCCTCCCTGTCCAAAGTGTATCCCCCCCACATGTGTCATATACTGACCCTGTATGCTGTCTTGTCTGTCATCCTACCCAACCTATCCTCCACGAGCATACCTACTCTCCTTCCCCCACATCCCACCCTCACCCTACGGAAACAAAAGGCCAATCAGTTCCTAGAACAACATTTGCCCCATACATAGCTGTCCATTTCACACACGTGTCCACTGGAAATGTAACCCTTTTAATATGCATCACAACATACTCCAGTTGTCCTCACCCGTCTCTCAGGCACACGATCCTGGTATGCACATGACTCCTAAAGGTTCCAGGTGCATGTGATGCTGACGGCCCCATTGTACACACAACACTATCAGTCTCTCTATGGTTACCCTATTTACCTTTTTCATTATGCTGATATCCCACGCAGCACCTTGCAAGAGTATTGTTCTCACATAATGATTGGACAGGAACTGTTGTGTTAATGTAAATAAAATGCACAGAGTGATGTATTTGGCCAATGTACAAATGTTTGCGTGCATTAATATCACGTCTGTCTGATAGGACAACACCACTACATAATACAGGCATTGCTGGTGTTTCCCTTTTCATTCCTTTGTAATGCTTTGTTTTCACATGGGATGTTCTTGATATATCTATATATATGTATGTATCTATATCTGGACATAAACACACAAACATGCATCTACATGATGGAATACATTTCCTATACTGTTGAATGACTGCGCTGGATGATATGTTTGTGATAACATCCGATGTCTGTATATCTGCCATGGCTTAGTGGTAAATCACAATAGCTGAGTGTGCAGGGTCCTGGATTCGAGCCTTGCAGAGGCCATTTATTTTGTTGCTGGGCAGAAAAAGGCCATTGGATAAGGAGGGAATAAGGCACATTAAAGCAGTTGTGAGCGGGTGTGCGTGGGTTTGTGTGGAGCTAAGCAATGCTAACCTCTGGTTACAGTTCCATACACTCAGTTAGCCTCTACATTGCTTCACCAGTGTAATACTCGCATACTTGCGGCCAAAGAGGCTTACACCTGCTTACTCCCGCACTTGCAATTGCACTGCATTTGGTGTTTGCATCTGACACTCACACCCCTGGGTGGGAGTGAGGACTATGATATTACCTTGTGATGCCTATTACATCGGATTACATGCCTACAGTAATGGGAATGGCTGCCCATTAGGCGAAAGCATGCCGTTCGACTGTATGGAATCCGTGGCCTGTTTAGAGTTTGATCCATATTATTAATGTGTTCCTGTTACAATCTACACCTGTCTGGCTAATACACTGGAACTGACACTCTTCAATACAAACAAGTAATTGGGTTTTGGAACCCACATCCTTCAGCCGAGTCATGCTACTGCATACCTACTATTCTATAATCTTTCTAAGGTTGTCAGTGGAATATGTGCTTTCTGTCCCTATCAGACCTCTCATACAATTGGGGAAAACTACCAACTGAATCAGGGATACATCATAACAACATCAGGGACACATTTAAATTATTAGTGCTATTAACCTGACACATTGACAGACTCAGAGCATATGAATTAATACACATTTTCTGAGGTAAATGATGTTTATAACCCTTAATTGTTGTCATTATTCAGTATGTGTAATTCACCACCTTTCCTCCAAATGCCACTAGTTTTAGGAGGGATTAAGTGGGACAGAGTTAGAAAGTGAGTCGAAATCAGGGACGTCCCTGGAAATCGGGGACAGTTCAGAGGTATGGCCCTTATTTGTTCCCCCGATGGTTTATGTCCTGTCCAGTGGATTTGCTCTTAGGGGTTGAGCGGTATGGGCGTCAGCTATGCCCATTTCACGATATTACTTACATTTCTGGGGAGGTCCTAATACGACTTCACCAGCCAACACCTGCTCACCTAGGCCCATAATTGCATACCCATAGTTCCCCCACCTGCCCCTCCTCTACAGCACTCATCCTTACTGTGGGTACAGGTGCAGGTGGGGTATAAACCCACCAGTACACACTGCCCACTCTCCCCATGTTGGGACACATGCCGTACATTGTGTCAACCCATGGGTTATCAGGCTTGCACAACCTACTGGTCTGTTTACATCTACAGCCTGGTTTGATGAGTCATTACTGGGACTGCCTCCGATGATCATTAATTTTTGGTGTCCCACAAGGGAAATCAAAGTCTATGTTTCAAAATTAGACCTGGCAGGTTTCTCCTACTGGTAGTATCCTGCCGGTGGTCTGGGAAACAGTGGTGTGTTTACATTTATTGTGTGTCTTGTATGTCTCACAGCCTAGCTGGGGGGATGGGGGGGTTGATGCTACTTGTTACACGTTTGTTTATTGGACCCCGCACCCCCTTATGCATGGCCTGTGAACATATGTAACTCATAACTGCTGTATCATATCCTAGCCATTTACATGTGTTTATTTACAGTTTCATATATATATATATATATATATATATATATATATATATATATATATATATATAAATTAATATATACAGATATATATGCATATGTATGCATACATGTATATATTTATATATTGCTGTCTATATATATATATATATATATATATATATATATATATATATATATATATATATACATATATATATATATATATATATATATATATATATATATATATATATATATATATATCTAACAACTCAACTGCCAATCATTAGTGGACCGGAGTTCTGCTGTGGCGACCCCTAACTGGGAAAAAGCCGAAAGACACAAACAAATATATCTAACAACATATGGATCTACGGGTGTCTGCATATGTATATATTTATATGTGGGTATGTATATGTATTCTGTGTCTGTATGTATACATTTGTACTATGGAGAGGGACAGGCTTATCTCTATGTCACTATGGGTAGATATACACACATATACCTCTACATATATACATCTACATCTGTTTATTCCGTTCCTTGCCATATAGATTACACTTTGCTGCAGTGGGACTCGTAGTGGGTGTGGCTAGTCATTGGGCGACTCCTCTGCCCAATGAACACATTTGCTTACATCCCTGGGGCTGTCCATATAGGCCGACATCAGCCAGCAATTGCACACCTAGACCCATAAGTAGCTACCCATAGATCCCGCACCTCCTCTACATCCTTACTCTGGGTCCTGGTCGGTTCTGGACACACCACTACACACAGCCCAGTCTCCACTTCACGGGACCCATTTCATTCAAATGTCTCGACCCATGGGTCATCAGGCTTTCCCACCCTTGTATTCCGCGAATGTATATACCCCAGCCAGAATGTTCGGTTTATTGCCTTTTTTGGTCTTGCCAATTATTGGGGTGTCCCGCAAGGGACGCTTCTGTCTGTGTTCCAAGATTAGAATCACAGGTGCACTGTGTACCCCCCGATTGTATCCTGCCTGTGGTCTGGGAAGCAGTGGACTCTTTACATTGTTTGTGTGTATGTTTCCTGTGTCCAGCTTGGGGGTGGAAGGTTATGCTATGTGTTTCATGTTTCTTGCTTGAGTCCCTCACTTCCATTGGCATAGCCTGTGAACATATGTCATTCTTGTGTGCTGTTTCCTATCATAGCTGTATATCTGTGTTTATTTATGCACACACACACACACATATATATATATATATATATATATGTGTGTGTGTGTGTGTGTGTGTGTGTATATATATATATATATATATATATGTGTGTGTGTGTGTGTGTGTGTGTGTGTGTGTGTGTGTATATATATATATATATATATATATATATATATATATATATATATATATATAAATAAAAATGTAAATGTTCGTTTGTTCAAAATCTTAAATCTCCGAAAATTCTTCATCGATTGCTTTGAAATTTTCACACAATGTTGCATTCGAATACACGTGTGTTTTTATATACCTACTATTATATAGATGTCACACGTTGCATTCGAATATGTGCGTGTTTTTATATACCTACTATGGATTCTATATATTTGTATACAAATATGCAATTTTATATGTTTTTGTTATAACTTTCTTTCTTCTTTTTCAGTGCAATCGATCTGCTTTAGTTCATCGAAATAATGCCTCACAGAAGATCAAACTTAGGTTGTCGTACTCGCGGAACGGAAGCAGTGCGACGAGTAATTGCAAATCAAACTGAGGAAGAACGGGCATCAGCAAATGAGCGAAACAGACAAAGAATGTCTCAAATATGTGCCAAGGAAGCAGCAGAGCGACATGCAGCCAGACTTGAGGATGCACGGTTGCGAGCACGGTGATCGCATTCTGCAGCTTCAGATCTGCTTCGTTTTCCTCAATTGACACCAGCGGACGAAATGAATGCTTGCCTGACATACTCTACTTTGTGGCAACACTTAAAGACTTCAAAATTAACTACAAATATGCATGTCCAGCTGCAAAACGATCGATCAGCTGAGATATTCTCACATCAATTGCTGGAAATTGGGAACGGAAAGGTGCCAGTTGATCTGACCTCAGGACAAATTTCATTGCCTCATAACTTCTGCAATTTAGTGACGTCAAAAAAAGAATTGGTTGAAAAAGTATTTCCCAATATTCAAACCAATTATAAGAATCACGATTGGCTGAGTGAACGAGCTATTCTTGCGGCCAAGAACAAAGACATCTACGAACTTAACAATATTATTCAGTCTAACATTCAAAGCGAAGCAGTCACATACAAGTCCATCAACACTGTTGTGGAAGCAGATGAAGCGGTTAATTATCCAACAGAATTTTTGAATTCACTCAATCTGCCAGGGATGCCACTGCATGTACTGCAACTGAAAATCGGCGTGCCAATTATCATGTTGCGAAATATTAACCAGCCAAAGCTTTGCAACGGCACGCGGCTTGCAGTAAAAAAATTAATGAGCAATGTCATAGAAGCAACAATCTTGACAGGACCTTTCAAAGGTGAAGATGTCCTCATTCCTCGCATTCCTATGATTCCAACGGATATGCCATTTCAGTTTAAGAGATTGCAATTCCCAATTCGATTGGCGTTTGCAATCACCATCAACAAAGCTCCGGGCCAATCTTTAGAATTTATTGAGGAGTGTTCACTATTAAAAAGGATGTTTTTGAGTCGAGCATATCCCCCCAAGTTAGTTGACGAACTGATAGATGAGGTATCAACAAAGAGGTTCACCAGGTTTTATGAACCATTATTACCGGTGTTAAGGACAGAGCAACAGACCAACTTGGACCAAGTAGTTGAAGAGTCAAACATAATTTCACCTTCAGTACCACAAGTATTTGATCTACCTAGATTTATTACTACCTTTTCTATTGATAGTGTACCATTATGGTCTATCATTAAGAAAAATTGGCACTTATTTAAAGCAGACAGAGAGTTGTTTTCAAAAATAGGTCCTCATCCTAAAGTAACATACAGGAAAGGTAGAAACTTGAAATCTTTATTTGAACAAAAACCTTCGTTAACCAGGTCCCCTGGCATGTTCAAATGCCAAGCTTGTAACTGGTGTAAATACATTCAAGAAGCAAACAAATTTGTGGTCAACGAACAGGTTTATAAACTAAAATGTAGGGTCAATTGTAATTCAAACATGTTAGTATACTTAGCGCAGTGCCAACAATGTATAGGTTTCTATATAGGGAAAACCGAGCGTAAGCTCAAAGAGAGAATCTATGAGCACATTTACGCTATTAGGAAATGTAAAGAATCGAATGCCTTAGCAAAGCACATTATTGATAACCCTTCACACCAGTTCAAGTTTATTGCCATTGAACAGATTGTCAATGACAGTAGAGGTGGACCAGCACAGCTTAAACTCCTAGAAAAGGAGTTAAACTGGCAGATTAGGCTAGAAGCCTATCACTTTCCTGGTTTAAATGAAGCTTGTAATGTTTCCAGTGTCTTAAAATTGGCTAATTTGAAAAAATAACTTTCGTATGGTTAATATAAGTACATATATATTATCAGGCTTAAATGAGTACAAGTAGGAACATTACAATATTTTAAATGTTTTAATCTATGCATTTTTATTAAAATGGTTTCTTAAAGTGTTATACCATATAATTTTAACAATTGTATTAGTGTCAACTGGCAGTATGTTTAAATATACTGTTTTATAGACCTAGTTAGTTGACCTGTGTCTTTCCACAGGCCCAAATTAGTTTTAAGGTAGGAAGCATATATCCTGATTTAAGTGCTTGTTTCTTTTACAACCATGATTGGCTTAATTTGTTTGATTAATCAATTAATTTGTAATTAAGGATTGTATTTTACTATTTAAGGACATTGACATTTTTGTTAACAGTTCTGAAGAAGTTTGTCTCCTAGACAAACGAAAAGCGCTTCAACAATAAACTTGGTTTCTCTTCCTGCAGCGTGGTTTTTGGTGGACTTAATTTGCTAGGCATATTGCCCTGAACTTTTGGCATTCCATGCAGTTTGTCTTCACTACTGGTTTGTCTTGCTATTTTTACTGGTTTGGTTCTCTTTTCAAGGTATGGAATCTTTAGAATTGTGCGGTTTAGCTCTACACACTGATTGCTTCTCACATGGACAATTATATGTCGCGTGTTCTAGAGTCGGCAAACCATGCAATCTCTATATCTGCACAGACAATGGAACAACAAAAAACATTGTATACCCACAAGCATTGTGAAATTAAACATATTAGAAATGTGTGCTTTCTCTTTTCTTTCTTTTCCATTTAACCAGACTGAGCCACAGCAACACTAAAATACTGTTGTAATTATTTTGCTGCTTGTGTATCTCTGCTACCTTTAAACTACAAAAAAAAAAAAAAAAAAAAAAAAAAATCTTGCTTTTTTCCCACTTTCTGAAAGTTAGGAAAGTTCAGTTACAGATTTGTTGTTCTGAACTGTTTGGAAGTTTCTAGAAGGCCAGTGCTTGCTTGGGCTAAAGGTAAGTCTCTGCGTTCACCAGTGGGAGTGGTTAACACTGAACAGCCTGCCTGTCCCTGGAGGAGTGGTTACTACCTAGAAGCTGTAGTTTTATTGGCCATTTTGGGTCAATTCTAAACTCCTTGATCTGTCTCACTTAAAACCCAGCTGCCTCGTGGTTTTGGCGTCTTTTCAGGCTTGCTAGTTGTTGCTGAAGCACCTACCAAGGGGAGAAAATGCTGAGAGAAGAAAAGGAGCCACTTTTGTGATTTTAAGTATTTTCTTCTGATTTTTTGTTAAGTTTTACTGCTTTGCCGCCTATTTTTTGGCATTTTCCGGCTTGCTAAAGTTTATATCTGTAACAGTAACAGTACTTGGAACACATCTAGAGCCTGTTTACTGCATTTCCTGTGTTGCACTTAATTTAAAATCTTTTTTTCTCTAAAAACTGCATTTTACCTGATTTTGACCTAGCACTCAAGTGTGGGGTCATTTATTGCACTGTTGTGATTATTTTGCTGCTTGTGTATCTCTGCTACCTTTAAACTACAACAAAAAGAAAAGAAAAGCAGAAAAATCTTGCTTTTTTTCCAATTTCTGAAAGTTAAGAAAGTTCAGTTACAGATTTGCTGTTCTGAACTGTTTGGAAGTTTCTAGAAGGCCAGTGCTTGCTTGGGCTAAAGGGAAGTCTCTGTGTTCACCAGTGGGAGTGGTTAACACTGAACACCCTGCCTGTCCCTGGAGGAGTGGTTACTACCTAGAAGCTGTAGTTTTATTGGCCATTTTGGGTCAATTCTAAGCTCCTTGATCTCTCTCTCTTAAAACCCTACAACTCTCTTTTTTGCGTGGTTTTGCGCACTGAGCAGCGTCGGGCAGCGCCGCCTAAACAGGTTTAAACTATTCCAGGCTCTACAAAGTCTGTTCTTCACTTTTTCCCTTAGAACTGTTCAAACTCTCAAAGTAATCACTCTATTCTCTTTCTAAAGCCCTGCACTTGCTCAACTCTTATAAGGAAACACTAACTAACTAAAGCACTACACCCTCCTAGACTTCTCATAAGTATTAGGCTCCCGATTGGTCCTTCCTGATCAAGTGAAAAATCAGTTCCCTTCCCTAATCTGATCAGTAAAAAAACAGTTCCCTATACGAATCTGGTATGTCCAAGGGTCAGTTTCAAGGTTAATCTCCAGTCCAGTTGGTGAATCTGGGAATTTTGAAGCAATGTTACAATTGCCTTATGTACACAGACAACCCTCTCCTCCTTCCAACAAACTCTAATACATGTGAGAGATGCAGTTACACAACCAAACTGGAGGCAGAGCTCTCTCAACCCAAGACTGGCACAGTCAGTCAGGAGGAAAAGGTAACCACCCACACCACAAATCCAGTCTCACACAGACCTATTGCATCTGCATACCCAACACATAAACACACAAAAACATACTTAGAGACTCTAAATAAAAATCTGCCTAAACAGCAAAGACCTCCTAAGCAGATATCCAAGCAACAGCCACCCCTCAACAATACCCATGAATCACATATCTCACAAAATCAGTGTGCCTCACAGTCACAGCCCTTAAAGCCAAGCAACACACCAAATACACTTGTTATAGGGGACTCTCTTGTCCGGCACACTGACGTCCCACTCACAAGACTGAACAAGGAGAAGGTCACTGTAAGCTGCCTATCGGGTGCCAGGATCCGCCACATAACACAAGCACTCAGGTCACTCCAAAGCAAGTACAAGTATGACTCGGTCATTGTCCATGCTGGTGTGAATGACCTGAGATGTACCTCCCTGGACTACATGAAAAGAGACATAGAGGAGCTCTCTGACCATGTAGCCCAGGCTGGTATGACCCTGACCTTGAGTAGCATCTTGCCCTCACCAAGAATGATGCCACAGTATAAAGACAAAATTATCAGTTTCAACAATTGGCTAAAGTATTGGTGTCATTTAATGGGGAACCAGTGTCTGTCTGCCTGGGATGACATGCTCGACAAGCCACGTTGCTTCGCTAGGGACGGCTTGCACCTGTCACCCTTAGGCTTTTGTATACTGGCCAAGGCTCTTGCCACCCCTATAGTGCCTTTTTTAGGCAAGGCTCAAAGGACAAACCCAACTCCATAGACAACTCAAGGATAAAAAAACTAAAGGTAATGCTACTCAACGCCAGAAGTCTAAACCTCAAGATGCACGCACTCGAGGCTCTCCTCAGTATGGAGAAAATCAATGTCTGTGCAGTAACAGAAACCTGGTTCAAGGCTCCTGAGAGCACTCCAGCACTACCAGGTTATAACTCATACCATGCGTTTTGGCCCCAAAACTTGGACCGAAGCACAAAATGAGGGGGGAGTATCTACATTAATCAAAGATACCTACACCTCCAGGTTAGTGGCACTGCACGAAGCATCGGAAAGCATCCATGTGCAACTAACAGCGGGCAAAACTGCCTTTCAGTTTGTAGCCTGCTACAGAACACCCTCCCTATTACAGGAACCCCACTTGGCATTCCTGAAAACACTGGAGAATATGAAGGTCTCTCCAAACACTATGTTATTGGGTGACTTCAACTACCCAAGCATTGACTGGGAAAACTACTCAAGCCCAAACACCCTCATCCAATGGTTCCTTGAATTTATAAACTCTAACACAATGGAACAACTGGTCACCACTCCCACAAGAGGGAACAACATATTGGACCTGGTCATCACCAACATGGGGACTCTATGTTCCACACCAGAGGAAAACCCCTCATTGGTAAGATCAGACCATAAACAAATTTCTCTGGACATCCATATCCCGTCCCCACCCCCAGCCAAGGAAATCACTGTAAAGAATTTCTCAAAAGCCAACTTTGCACTTCTCAAGACTGAGGTGGAATCCTTTAAAGCCTCTGGGCCAGAGGATAATACAGCCCAATCCGCAGAATCATTTACAAATGCATTCTGTGAGCACCTGCAGGAATGCGTGGACCATGCTATCCCAAATAAAACCAAGACTCACTCCTCCAAAAACAGGAGACCGGTCTGGTGGACCCTGGCCATAAATAAGCTATACAACAGAAGGAGGAAGCTACTACATGACAGAGCAAAATCCCAAAAAGGGAAGGCATCTCTGATCAGTATTAGCAAGAAACTTTGATCCCTCATAAAATCATCAAAGGCCAGCTTCGAAAGAAAAATTGCCCTAGACACTAAAGATAATCACAAGGCCTTCTTTAGTTATGTCAGGAACATGGGCAGAAACTCCCAGATATGCTCTGAATTGTTGCATAACGGTACAAAATATACCGAACCTACAGACATAGCCAACATCCTGGCAGACAGATTCAGCGCAAACTTCTCCCCCCTTCTCCCCCAAAGGAGCAAATGTCTCTCCCAACTGAATGTAACCTCCCTGACATCACAGATGCACAGGTGAAAGCTGCCCTCTCCAAAGCAAAAAACACAGTATCTATGGGACTGGACGGTGTTTCAGGCTGTGTCTTACACGAGCTCCAAGAAGAACTGAACCCTCACATTAAGTCACTGTTCAAACTTAGCCTTACTACAGGATATATACCCAAAGAATGGCGTACAGCTACAGTGGTCCCACTCCATAAAGGTGGTGCCACAACGGACCCCGGAAACTATCGCCCCATAAGCCTGACTAGTCTGGTCTGTAAAGCTATGGAGCGTATTATCATGGAACTCATAAACAAAGACATTGGGAGCCTCCAGACACTGGACACTACCCAATTCGGCTTTGTTAAGGGCAGATCTTGCCTCTTAAACCTAGTTGATTTCTTTGAAACAGTTACCGAAGCCATAGATGAGGGTAAGGTAGTCCACACAGCCTACCTGGACGTCGCAAAAGCCTTCGACATAATACCCCACTCAGGTATCATAAATAAGCTTACCAGCTTAAATATCAACCCCTATATCACAAGATGGGTTGCAAACTGGCTCAGAGATAGAACCCACATGGTCAGAATCGCAGGTGCCATGTCCAAATCAAACCAGTTACAAGTGGCATCCCACAGGGCTCAGTTCTGGGACCTCTCTTGTTCGGTATATACTTCTCTGAGGTTCAGGCTAACACGGGGAGATTATGGCTGACAAAGTTCGCAGATGACTGCAAACTGGGGGCCATAATCGAATCTCCAGCTGACACAAGCATCCTCCAAAAGGGTCTCACAGAGACGGATGCTTGGTGCCAGAGCCACGGCCTCAAGCTAAATGCTAAAAAGTGCATAATCATCCCCTTTGGGAAAAACAAGGTGCCCACAAATTACCACATAGGTGGTAATCCATTAAGTATGGAAGAAGTAATTAGAGATTTGGGGACCAATGTAGATAGTAATCTCTCTTTTGATAATCACATTGCCAAAGTGGTTAGAAAGACCTTCTATATAGCCCACCTTATCACAAAAGAGTTTGCATCTAGATCAAGAGAGGTCATTGTGCCCCTCTACTTGTCACTCATCAGGCCCATACTTGAATACAATGCCCCTTTTGGGATGTACCTTATCTGACACCTGCAGCAACTGGAGAGACCCCAAAAGTACCTCACCAAGAGGATCATGCAGCTCGACTAAAGAAACTCCAGCTCTACTCAGTTGCTTACCGCCTACTCAGAGGTGATCTATGCCTGACGTACAAAGCCATGTCAAACCCAGAATTAATGGACATGCTCCACCTCAAAAAATCCAAGTCCCTTAGAGCTACACTCTCCAGGGACCTAAACCTCAGCACAAAAATAATTGGGACATGCTGGAGGGACAGATTAATTTCCCAGAGGCTCCCCTCACTCTGGAATAGAATCCCAATTCATGTTAGACATAGCCCTTCGCTGACCCTCTTCAAGCGAAATCTGGACGTGTGGATGGGAAATCGCAAATTCACCCCTGGGATCTCTTCTGTGTCCCTGCTAGACAGAGGCACAGTAAACTAATCTTAAAAGGGTAACTTCTGTGACCTACTTTACAGAGGCACAGTAGGCTAATCTAATAGGGAGGCGGAAGCCAAATACACTCTGGTTAGGCTTATAAATGCCCTAGGGCAGATAGCCTAGTATCTACCTATGAACCTATGAACCTATATATATATATATATATATATATATATATATATATATATATATATATATATATATATATATATATATATATTATCAGGGAAAGATCATAGTCAAATGGGGCCCTAGGAAGGGTAGTGGATCAGCCCCCCAGTCACAGCCATTCCAGTGTCCCATTACTTGGCTGTCTGTCCTCAGTTACCATAAACACTGTTCAAACCTGTCAGTATGCATACTATTTTATTCTTTACTTCTACAATGATTACAGAAATTTGGAGTTAATCTACAACTTTTATTTCAAATTTTACTGCACAAACACTGATGGCCATTTGCTAAACAAACAATATCTGTCCTTGAAACTCACATTCATTTAATTCATTGAAACTGCATTGAAACCCACATTCATCAAAAATGCATCTGGCCAGTGGAGAATTAAGTGTACCTTTGCCTTGGGCTCTTTTCAAACCACAGGCCCTGGAACATATTTTTAAGACCATTCATAAATGCATGTGTTCCTTGATTCACTTTCCTGATTATATTTAATTATATTCCTTGTTCAATACAACATTTGGTAGAGTGTGTCTTAAATTTGTAGTTTTGAACATTTTTTCCAGTAAGCAATGAAACAAAATGTATGACCCAGTAATGACAAAACTACCCATTTCAGAATATTTCAAGTATGATATTGCTCAATACATGCAATCTCAGCAGAAGTAAAAGTCATCTGAATAATTCCACATTAAACAGAACTATTACTAATGCAGTGGTCACTGCTAGCAAACAACTTTGCATTTCAGTACTTCATCTACAAGTGCAGTGCCTGCTGCCCTTGAAGAATAAATTGCCTATGTTACTTTAAAAAAATGGTGTGTTGGTGATATTGCCATAACATATCCTGAACTAGATTAGCTATGCTATGCAAAAGGGAATGGCTGGCAAAGAACAACAGCAGGTTGATAGTTACTAGGCATCATCCAAAGGGCGATACACTCAGGAGTGCAACACCACAATTATGCTGCACTGCAGTGTCAGCAATTGATCTGCTGGGCGTGGGAATAGAACCAACAGCAAATATGCTGCATGTTGTTCCACTGACACTGCCTATAAACCACAAAACAACAAAACTCTATGACTGATTGTAATCCTCAATGATTTATAAAAAATAAAACAAAATAAAATAGCATACAATAAAATAAACAATAAAAGAGACCTGGCTGTTGCTGTGAAGGTTTAAAGTTCTTGCCTTTGAACAAAGCCACTTAATTTGACAGTGCCCTTACTGGACAATCTCACACACACACACACACACACACACACACACACACACACACACACACACACACACACACACACACACACACACACGCACGCACGCACACACACACACACACACACACACACACACACACACACACACACACACACACACACACACACTTGCATATACTGCCTAAAAGCCTGTGCACTCACTGTGACCTATTTTCTCCTGAAATGTCATAATCTCAAATTGCTTGTTGCCTGTGATCTGTTGCTGTAAATGAACAGCATAATAAAATCTTCTGCCATTTCTCTACATACTGCCACTGCCAATCACATGCATATCAAATCACCTGCAGTGAACGGCATATATACGCAAATCTCAGTCTTCTACCATTTCTCTGCATACTGCCAATCTCAAGAGGTGCTGATACTGATCTGTTTCTTGACATATATACTCTGTTTCATATCTGCTGCACAGAGGTGTTTTTACTCCAATCTCCAGCCTGTCTACATGTAGTTACATCATATTGCAAGGTTACAGATGACATATGCTGTCCTAGTGCCGAAGTTTCTGAGGCTGTGTTGTGTTTTTTAAGCTGATGATGGAGGACAGATTTTCTTTAATATTTTTAAAGCAAAGCTGGGTGTTAGAAAAATATGTATTTGAACATATATAAAGTGCTAGTTTAAAAGCAAATAATATGTAATGCATTTTATTCTATTTTACAATATGGCAGTAAGAATGATTTTACATGAAATTGCTTGAAGCTTTGGAGCTGCAGTGTGTTTGAACTCTGACCCTGGCAGTAGCCAGCTCAGCAAGCTTATGTTTTTCACTAATGATTATCTGCTGGGTCAGGAAAATGAATGTATAAAGCATTGAAAATCTTTCTTCCTTCCTCTGAGATGGTTGGCCTTGCGAATATTATCAGAGATAAAGCACAGCTGCTAAAAGTAATGTTGCAAGGAGAACGGATATATACGCAATTCTCAGTCTTCTACCATTTCTCTGCATACTGCCAATCTCAAGAGGTGCTGATACTGATCTGTTTCTTGACATATATACTCTGTTTCATATCTGCTGCACAGAGGTGTTTTTACTCCAATCTCCAGCCTGTCTACATGTAGTTACATCATATTGCAAGGTTACAGATGACATATGCTGTCCTAGTGCCGAAGTTTCTGAGGCTGTGTTGTGTTTTTTAAGCTGATGATGGAGGACAGATTTTCTTTAATATTTTTAAAGCAAAGCTGGGTGTTAGAAAAATATGTATTTGAACATATATAAAGTGCTAGTTTAAAAGCAAATAATATGCAATGCATTTTATTCTATTTTACAATATGGCAGTAAGAATGATTTTACATGAAATTGCTTGAAGCTTTGGAGCTGCAGTGTGTTTGAACTCTGACCCTGGCAGTAGCCAGCTCAGCAAGCTTATGTTTTTCACTAATGATTATCTGCTGGGTCAGGAAAATGAATGTATAAAGCATTGAAAATCTTTCTTCCTTCCTCTGAGATGGTTGGCCTTGCGAATATTATCAGAGATAAAGCACAGCTGCTAAAAGTAATGTTGCAAGGAGAACAAAGAAGTGTATTACAAGACTGAACTGACTATTGTATTCGAGCAGGACTGAAACCTTGAAAGAATAACATTTACAGAAAGACATTATAACTGACCAGGTGCTTTGCAAGACTGTATTATTCTCATGGGAAAACTTTTAAAAAGTATAACATCAGCTTTTTCTTATGAATAGAATATTGTAGACCATAGTGATGTAGGTGCCCTGTGACTGACCACGTCAGTGAAGTGGGCACAGCTTGAATGTATGACTATAAAACACAGTACATTTCCTGTATCATGCCAGACAAAACTCTATACTTGTATTGTATGGTATTTTGCCTCCTGGTGTACACTAGTAAAGTTTTTGCATCTAAGCCTCCTGTGTTGTAATCGTTTATTTTTATTTAACAGTTTGGTCCTCCGTTTGACCGGAAACCCTCGACAGCTACAGATCAGAGTGTACTGGTGGTCGAATACTGCGCAGGAGAAGCTACCGAAACAGTTCTTCTTGAAACACAAAGACCTCCGACTGAATTGTCGTTTTGAGAGGCTGGCCACTTTTCTGATCTGCGGCCGAAGAGCGGTCTCGAACTGGTTGACCCAGGAGGCTCAGGTAGGAAGATATTTGCCTTTTTTCTGTTTTAGATCAGGGACTAGGTTACAGTAAATGTTATTGTCATAGATTTCTTATTCAGATCAGGGACAAAAGGAAATTACTGTATATTTTGTCAGAGATCAGGGAAACAGAATAAGGTAGGCAGTTATTCTAGATAAACTGTGTAAGGAACTGAAATACCACGTTGTAAAAAGGGTTACGTAACATTTTTCTTTTGAAATGGGAAATCAGTGCACTAAAAAATTGCGAGATCCGCCCCTAACTGATGACGCAAAATATATGCAATTACAACGAGCAGATAATGTAAGGTATTATACAAAATGGGTTAATAAATACGAATTTGACGGTAAATTAAATAAAATTTCGTTAGTTAAACTTTTAAAACAGCTTAAATCTGACGCAGAAGGTCAGGCAAAGAAACAACGGCAATTAGGCATTCCTTAGGCACATAGGTGGATTGAGAAAGTGAACCGAAGGGAACAGAAAATTAAAAATGCGAAAACATTATTTTTAGACAAAGAGGATAATAATACAGTAATAGCGACGGCCGCTCCGGCTCCGCCCCCTCCAATGCCTTTTTCAGGATATGAAGCAGGAGGACAGGCTAGTCCACCTCCACGTTATCCTGAAGTTGCAGGAGCATTAAAACCATTTGTTAGAGAACCTATTGAAACTAGATCCCCGACACGTAAAACACTTAGGGACACAGATTTATATCAAATAGGGAGAGACTCACTAGAAGAGAGTGAAGAAATCTGTCCACTAATCGAGGTACCAAATCCTCAGGCAGGGCAGGAAGGGCAGGACCCAACTCTCCTAGTATATAGACCATGGACACCGGAAGACATTTGGAAAGCTACAGAGGGAATCCCTCATCCGAAAATTAATTACAAAAAGTTTATACAAGATTTACAAGGTATGAGACTAAGTTACCACTTGAATGGGGAAGAAGTAGAAAGGGTAGTTAGACAGATTGTGGGTCCAGACTGACACATGATTTGTGGCACCTGGAACTCTCGTAACGCAGAGCTTAAACCACTCTCACATAGTGACGCAGAATTAGACACTAGAGTGAAAGGTCTTACAGACCGAATCTCTGAAAAATGGAAACCTAGAGCAGATTGGACTTGCATTAACCAATGCATACAACAAGATAATGAAACTGTAGATGGGTACTATGGTAGATTATTGGAATGTTTCAATAACCATAGTGGTATGACTATTCCTGAAAGTCAGACAAATGATAGCTCATATGAACAGCAACTGAAAAATGCATTTTTGAAAGGCTGCATTGCACCTATCAGTAGCTTTATTACAAAGCATATGATAGATCACCGAACAAGCAGGCTACAAGCCTTACTGGAGTATGCTAGGCATGCTGAAAGACATTTTAATAGTAAAAAAAAAGAAGACACAGGTCTTCACAGCTGAAGACGGAGCAGAGGTCTTTGTAGTACAATCAAATAAAAAGGGTAAGAAAAATGCCCAGGGTAATAAACAGTCTGACAAAAGGTCAGAGGATTTTGAAGAGAGAAAAAAGAAAGGTGAGTGCTTTAAGTGCGGTAAGAAAGGACATTTAGCAAGGGATTGCAGGCTAAATAAAAAGGCGACTACAGAAGATAAAGGTGATGAGGACTGACTATATGATAGTGATGACAATCAAAAATCATCAGGAAAGACTAACAAACAAAGGACAAATGTAAATGTAGTGGAAGGAATGGAGGAAGTGCAAGCAGATGTAGAGGATGAAGAAAGCGAAATTCTAGATTTAGCATTACTGAGCTTGGAGCTCTATTTGGCAGATACAAAACCGGAAGTTACACTTCTGGTGGAAGGAAGGGAAGTGAAATTCTTGTGTGACTCAGGAGCGTCACGAACTTTGATACACCCCTCAAAGTTACCAGAATATTCCGAATCACCTGATTATATATTAGTGAAAGCAGCAAATGGACAGCTATATAGGGAGCCACTCTCCCATGATATAGCAATAACTGACCCTGTTTCAGGTATGACTCAGAAAAGTAAAATTGTAGTTTCTGCAAAATGTCCAGTAAACTTACTGGGAAGAGATCTTATGCAGATATTTGGCATAGCAGTAGTTCCTACTATGCAGGGTATGGAAGCACAAAGACAAATGGATACTTTTGTGGTGAGATCGGAGGGTGAGGTTTTTTACTGGTACAGCCAGGACCTAGTTACGACTGGTCCAGGGGCAGTAACCGAGGAACTGATGAATGTAGCCATCAGTAAGGTCCCCTCCCTTGACACCGACCAACAGCATTTGTTACATTGTACTCTATACTACTGTAGCATGCCAGGACCTGATAAGGAATATGAGCAAGAATTGTTCAAAAATCCTGCTAACAGATTAGTATTACGAACCTTATATTGGGATACTGAGGGAAACAGTGTAGTAAGCTGTTCACTACCTCAGGAATTCATGGTACTGTACAAATCTAATAGACTGCCACATGTCAGCTTGACAAAGAGTAAAGATGTGAGATGGGCAGATGTAGGAGAAAAAGTAACAAAATGGGAAAAACAAACTGATTTAGAATTATCAGAACAGGGAGTACAAAAACAGAAATTGAATTGGCTAACACAGACACGACCAGCTGTACACTTACAAACCAGTGAAGACAGCTGATTAGCATTCTTGTTAGAAGAAGAAGAAAAAGCCTTGTGCGATATACCAAACATTCTTTGGTCAACAGGTAAATCAGATGTAGGACTTATTCGAACAGCAGGACCAGTAACCATTACACCAAAATCAGCATTTAGACCACAAAAAAGACAATACCCCTTGAAGAAAGATGCAGAGCAGGGAATCAAGCCTATAATAGCAGCATTACTCAAGGAAGGAGTACTGGTAGAATCTCTAGATTCACCATGTAATACCCCTCTATTTCCTGTTAAAAAAGCAAACGGGGAATGGCGGATGGTACAGGATTTACAAGCCGTAAACAATGCAATAATACCCAGAGCAGCTACGGTGCCAGACCCACACACTTTGTTGAACGATTTGAAGCCACAACAAAAATATTTTACTGTGGTAGATATAAGCAATGCTTTCTTTTCAATACCTATACATCCTGATAGCCAGTATTGGTTTGCATTTACATTTCAGGGTAAAAGATATACCTATACTCGGCTACCGCAGGGATATTGTGAAAGTCCAACGATATTTGCACAAGAAATGGCAAGCAACCTGGCAGGATTTACTCCACCAGGAGGTAGTCAGATTCTACTTTATGTAGATGACATCTTGCTAGCAGCCCCTACCCAACAGCAATGCAGGGAAGATACAATAGCATTATTGAAATTTTTAGCAGCACAAGGACACAAAGTAAACAAAAGTAAGTTACAACTTTGGAGAAAACAGGTTAGATACCTAGGATATGTAATATCCAATGAAGATAGAATACTAGACGAAGACAGAAAAACAGCGATTTTACAGGCACCTAAACCAACAACCAAGAAGGAAATGATGTCCTTCTTGGGAATGACTAATTTTTGTCGAAGTTGGATATCAAACTATGCTTTAGAATCTGCTCCATTGGCTGATTTAATATATAAAACACCAATGGCAGCACAAGATGTATTACAGTGGACACCTGAAGCAGAAACAGCTTTCTGCAGACTAAAACAATTGATAGCTTCATCATTAGTTTTAGGACTTCCAAATTACCACAAAAGATTTTTTCAAACTGTAGATTGTAAACAGGGATACATGATGTCAGTTCTGACGCAACAGCATGGGAGTAAGCAACACCCCATAGCTTACTATTCATCACAGTTAGATCTAGTGGCATGATCATTGCCACACTGTGTGCAAGCAGTAGTTGCAGCTGCAATGGCAGTACAGGCTTCGGCCTCAGTGGTGTTATTCCACCCTCTCACATTGAGAGTGCCTCATGCAGTCGCGATAATTTTACTGCAAGAAAAAATAGCATATCTATCTCCTGCTAGACATCTTTCTTGTATGACCATCCTGCTGAGCCAACCTCATATGGTAATTGAACGTTGTACAACATTAAATCCATCAACGTTACTTCCAACTCCTGTGGATGGCACACCACACAGTTGCCTGCAGGAAATTGAGCAAATAACTTTGCCCAGACAAGACCTCACTGATATGCCCTTGGATGATGCCGAGGTGACATTTTATGTGGACGGTTCATGCAGGAAGGGTCCTACAGGGAAAAATCTAGTAGGGTATGCAGTAGTCACAGATACAGAGATTTTAGAAGCCCAACCCTTACAGCATAACCTGTCTGCTCAAGCAGCAGAATTGATAGCCTTAACACGGGCTTGCACTCTAGCGAAAGACAAATGTGTGAACATATATACTGATAGTCAGTATGCTTTCTCTACAGTGCATGTTTTTGTGCAGCAATGGAAAAATAGGGGAATGATAACATCTACTGGCAAACCGATTAATCATGCGCAACTTATTTTGAACTTATTAGATTCTATTCAGTTACCTACCAAGGTAGCTATTTGTAAATGTATAGCTCATACAAAACAACAGGATAAGAT
Organism: Protopterus annectens; assembly: GCF_019279795.1. Taxonomy (NCBI): domain Eukaryota; kingdom Metazoa; phylum Chordata; order Ceratodontiformes; family Protopteridae; genus Protopterus; species Protopterus annectens. The sequence goes on along the minus strand of NC_056734.1, from coordinate 404,773,917 downwards.
TTCAAAAGGTAATGCACGAGCTGATGCAGCTGCTAAGCAAGCAGCCTCAGACTCAGAAACTTTACTTTTGAATGAGGAATTACAACCCTCTGAGATTTTAGATTTAGAAATGTTGAAAACAATGCAGACATTAACTACAAAAGCTTAGAAACAGAAATGGGAGAGACGAGGTGCAATCCTCGAAAATGGACTGTACATCTCCAAAGAGAAAAAGCCAATACTGCCGTCTAATTTATTTAGATATGCAGCTTTGTTGAGCCATGGGCAGAGCCATGTCTCAACAGGGGGGATGGTACAGTTAGTAAATCGAATATTCCAAACATATGGATTCACGAACTTTACACAAAAATTTTGTGCATCATGTCATATTTGTAACAAACATCATGCACAAGGAGCATTCAAACCCAAGCAAGGGAGTTTTCCTATACCACCATATCCGTTCCATACTATCTGTATGGATTTCATAGAACTGAGCAAATGTGAAGGGAAAAAATACTGTTTAGTGATTATAGACATGTTTTCCAAATGGGTAGAAGCTTTTACTACTAAAAATCCGGATGCAGCAACAGTAGCAAAAGCTCTAATAAAAGAAATAATTCCTAGATTTGGCATACCGGAAAGAATCTATAGTGACAATGGGACACACTTTGTTAATCAATTCAGCAACTTGGGAGATTCTTTGGGATCTCCTTGAAGAATCATTGTGCTTACCACCCGCAGTCTGCAGGACTGGTGGAAAGGTACAATGGAATTTTGAAAAGCAAGTTGAGAAAGTTAATAAATGAAACACAGAAGAATTGGATTTGCTGTTTGCCTTTGGCACTGCTGACCATGAGAACAGTTCCAAATGTAAAGGGTTTGACCCCCTTTGAAGTGATATTTGGAAGGGCATATTATGTGCCACAGTGGAAAGCTCTCATGCCTGCAGAACTAGAGGCTGACAGTTCATTAGCTAATTACATGAGGAAGCTGTTAACAAATAAAACTGTTTTGCAGTTGAACTCTTTTTCAGATAAGGAGCAGACCAGACCACTAGAAGCAGTGCTGACCCCCGGGTCCTGGGTGTGTCTGAAGGTCATAAAAAAGAAGAACTGGACAAGTCCGAAGTGGGAAGGTCCGTACCAGGTACTGTTGGTGACACCTACTGCGGTCAAAGTTGCTGAGAGGTCGTCCTGGGTCCACCTGATGCACTGTAAACCGGTAAAGAATTTTCAGCTTGATAAACATTTTGTGACTGATACACAACAAAGGCAGGATGGCCAAGAGCGAAATGAGTAAAAATACAAATCAATCCCGAAGATATTGCTTAACCATCTTGCTAATTATACATTTATTGACTATGATTGTGGTGACTTTCCTTTTGTTGTGGTTCTTCCTGCATATAACCGTACAAATGAAAGTGGAGAAACGTGATGAACTGTCTATAGACTGGCATCCAAACTTTAACACATACCTAGCTATGAAGCGTGTATATGTAGAGACTATGAACATTTCAAACTGCTGGGTTTGTACTGCTATACCAACAGCATATGGAGGACTGTTGATGTCCGCTGTCCCCTTGGGGATAAATGAGACTTGGGAAAATTTACTTTTTGATACAGGTTCTGTGAGATCACAGGACAAGATTGCATTGTATTTGCCTATTACACAGAGAGGAATTGTTTGTTTCTATAAAAATGATACACTCCAAGTGGGTTGGAGTAACTGTACCATAACTGTATCTGATAAATGCTATATTAAGACTAAAGATAAAACTACTAGCTGTAGCACAAATTATGATTCATATTTGAGCCTAATGAAAACAACAATAAGAGATGTGCAAAAAAATCCTGAGTTGCATAAACAATTGTCTGTTATAGACAAGAAAATGTTTCATTCAGAGTTAACCCGCATCAGTACTAAAGTAGAAAACTGTTATTTTGTTTGTGGGAAAAAAGCATACAAATGGCTACATAAGAATTGGTCCGGCAGTTGTTTTTTGGGTTATCTGGTTCCAGCTATAAGGCATACTGCAGAATTACCTCTAGGTAAGATATGAAATATAAGAGATGTAGCCCGAAAACCTGAGAATTCAGTCGGAAAACCTGTAAATCAAATGGGAAAAATCGAAGCTGGTTGGAAGGATCATCAATCCGTAAAAGATAAAGAAAAATTGACTCATATGGACTTGAGTGACAGTGTTATATCCTGGGCTGGAATATTTCCAGCCTATGGAGCAGTCAAATCAATCTGGGAGCTGAGAAAATTGTCAAAGCTTCTCGAAGTAATGAGTAATGCAACTTTTTCCGCTCTCGAACTTGTGACTGATGAACTGAATGCAATGAGAACTGTTGTGCTACAAAATCGAATGGCTCTTGACTTCACCCTAGCAGTGAGAGGTGGTACGTGTGTGCTTATCAAAGAAGAATGTTGTGCATTTATACCAGACAATCGACATGAAATCAATGATCACCTAGAGGTAATACAGCAGGTATCGGCCATGACTGAACCAGGCCCAAACCCACTGACGAACTTTTTCCAGAGTCTATTTGGTGGGTGGGGTTCAATCCTAATGAATATTTTGATTGCTATTTGTGTTGGTCTGCTCTTATTAGGAGCATGTGTCTGTTGTGGGATTCCCTGTATGAAAAGATTAGTCAGAGAATTTGTTGATATATCTGTAACTGAAACTTTGTACCAAGACATTGAACTGGAGCTATTGGTTCCAAATGAAACTCTTTCTGAAATATAAACCAAATGACTTGCATAGTTGAAAGTCCTTAAAGGAGAAGGCTAGGGAACGATATGATATTGTTTATGTTTCTGAATAGAATAAAAAGTATTAAAAGGGAGGAAAATGTTAGAAAAATATGTATTTGAACATATATAAAGTGCTAGTTTAAAAGCAAATAGTATGTAATGCATTTTATTCTATTTTACAATATGGCAGTAAGAATGATTTTACATGTAATTGCTTGAAGCTTTGGAGCTGCAGTGTGTTTGAACTCTGACCCTGGTAGTAGCCAGCTCAGCAAGCTTATGTTTTTCACTAATGATTATCTGCTGGGTCAGGAAAATGAATGTATAAAGCATTGAAAATCTTTCTTCCTTCCTCTGAGATGGTTGGCCTTGTGAATATTATCAGAGATAAAGCACAGCTGCTAAAAGTAATGTTGCAAGGAGAACAAAGAAGTGTATTACAAGACTGAACTGACTATTGTATTCGAGCAGGACTGAAACCTTGAAAGAATAACATTTACAGAAAGACATTATAACTGACCAGGTGCTTTGCAAGGCTGTATTATTCTCATGGGAAAACTTTTACAAAGTATAACATCAGCTTTTTCTTATGAATAGAATATTGTAGACCATAGTGATGTAGGTGCCCTTTGACTGACCACATCAGTGAAGTGGGCACAGCTTGAATGTATAACTATAAAACACAGTACATTTCCTGTATCATGCCAGACAAAACTCTATACTTGTATTGTATGGTATTTTGCCTCCTGGTGTACACTAGTAAAGTTTTTGCATCTAAGCCTCCTGTGTTGTAATCGTTTATTTTTATTTAACACTGGGCTCTTTGCAAGCACCGGGCCCTAGGCAGCTGCCTTGGTCCCCCTAGTGCTGCATTCAGCTCTGCACACCACTTATATTGACCAAGGTTTTTGACAATATTCCCCATACTGCTATTATTGAAAAATTAGACACGCTTAATGTAACCTCATGCATTGTCTGCAGGTTTTCTAATTGGGTGTCCAACATATCCCAGGCTGTGATAGTTGCTAGTTGTCTTTCTGAATGCAAAATTGTAACTAGCGGAGTAGCTCAGGAATCAGTTCTGGGCCCTCTCCTGCTTGACAAATTATGTGTAGCCATCCAAGCTGATATGCTAGAGGTTTGGTTGACAGAGTTTGCTGTTGGCTGCAAACTCGGCACTGTTATTTGCTCATCCACTAATACAAAACAACTCTAGCAAGGGCTGTAATATGCACATACATGGTGTATCAAAAATTGCCTCAAAGTAAACGAAAAAAGTGCTGCATAGCTTTGTTTGGCACAAATGTTGCTTCCACCTGATGTGTTATAAATAGCATTTCGGACAGATACATTCATAAGTGATGTAGGTTCTTACATAGGCAACTCTCATTTAATCATTATGTTTCCACAATAGTCAGAAAATCCTTTAATCTGTCTCAGTTAATTTCCAAGGGAATATTTGCAAGATCCAATGAGGCCATCCTACACTGTACTCTTCCCTTATCAGACTCTTCACAGAATAAAATATCCTGTTTGGTGTGTACAAATTCAAACATATCACTCAACTGCAAAGGCCCTAAATATTTCTGACAAAGAAAATAAAAGGTCATAAATCTTTTAACTACCCTGACAGATAAGCAAAATTCTCTTCATACCCAGTGGCCATCAGGCTGCTGAGAGGTGATCTATGTCTTGCTTTTCTAGCCATGGAAACTCAGTCATATATGACCTCCTATTGCTTTACAAAAGAAGTGGCTCTACAAACACTCTCACTAAGGGTCTAAATCTACACCAACAAATGAACAGGATTTATTGGAGGGATAGGTTCCTAACTCAATATTTTCTAGCCTCTGGAATAAGTGCTACTATGGCTACCCTTAAGACTAGTCTTGACTGGATGAGTAGACACAAATTTATGCCATGGTTATCACATATAGCTCTGCTTGAATTGCTTGAAAGGGATGGCAAGAACGATTAAGTTTGTCTTCTTAAAGGTGCATATGCCTAGACATCTTATGTTCCCTTTCACCTTAGGGCAGTAATTAGCATGTTCTTATGTTCCCTTTCACCTTAGGGCAGTAATTAACATGTTATTATGTTCCCTTTCACCTTAGAGCAGTAATTAGCATATTCTTATGTTCCCTTTCATCTTATGGGGGTAATTATCATGTTCTTTTTTTCTCTTTCACCTTAGGGCAGTAATTAGTATGTTCTTATATTCCCTTTCACCTTAGGGCAATAATTAGTATGTTATTCTGTTCCCTTTCACCTTAGGGCAGTAATTAGCATGTTCTTTTGTTCCCTTTTACCTTAGGGCAGTAATTAGCATGTTCTTATGCTCCCTTTCACCTTAGGGCAGTAAGTAACATGTTCTTTTGCTCCCTTTCACCTTAGGGCAGTAATTAGCACATTCATTTGTTCCCTTTCAACTTAGGGCAGTAATTGGCATGTTCTTGTGTTCCCTTTTACCTTAGGGGAGTAATTAGCATGTTCTTTTGTTCCCTTTCACCTTAGGGCAGTAATTAGCATGTTCTTTTGTTCCCTTTCACCTTAGGGGGGTAATTAGCATGTACTTTTGTTCTCTTTCTCCTTAGGGTAGTAATTAGCATGTTCTTATGTTCTGTTTTCACCTAAGGGCAGTGATTAGCATGTTCTTTTGTTTCCTTTCACCTTAGGGCAGTAATTAGCATGTTCTTTTGTTCCCTTTCACCTTAGGGCAGTAATTAGCATGTTCCTTTTCACCTTAGGGCAGCATTTAGCATGTTCTTTTGTCCCCTTTCACCTTAGGGCAGTAATTAGCATGTTCTTATGCTCCCTTTCACCTTAGGGCAGTAAGTAGCATGTTCTTTTGCTCCCTTTCAACTTAGGGCAGTAATTAGCACATTCTTTTGTTCCCTTTCAACTTAGGGCAGTAATTAGCATGTTCTTTTGTTCCCTTTCACCTTAGGGGAGTAATTAGCATGTTCTTTTGTTCTCTTTCACCTTAGGGCAGTAATTAGCATGTTCTTTTGCTCCCTTTCACCTTAGAGGGGTAATTAGCATGTCCTTTTGTTCCCTTTCTCCTTAGGGCGGTAATTAGCATGTTCTTATGTTCCCTTTTCACCTTAGGGCAGTAATTAGCATGTTCTTTTGCTTCCTTTCACCATAGGGCAGTAATTAGCATGTTCTTTTGTTCCCTTTCACCTTAGGGCAGTAATTAGCATGTTCTTTTGTTCCTTTTCACATTAGGGCAGCATTTAGCATGTTCTTTTGTTCCCTTTCACCTTAGGGCAGTAATTAGCATGTTATTTTGTTCCCTTTCACCTTAGGGTAATATTTAACATGTTCTTTTGTTCCCTTTCATCTTAGGGCAGTAATTAGCATGTTCTTATGTTCCCTTTCGCCTTAGGGCAGTAATTAGCATGTTCTTATGTTCCCTTTCACCTTAGGGGGTAATTAGCATGTTCTTTTGTTCCCTTTCACCTTAGGGCAGTAATTAGCATGTTCTTTTGTTCCCTTTCACATTAGGGCAGTATTTAGCATGTTCTTTTGTTCCCTTTCATCTTAGGGCAGTAATTAGCATGTTCTTATGTTCCCTTTCACCTTAGGGCAATAATTAGCATGTTCTTATGTTCCCTTTCACCTTAGGGGGTAATTAGCATGTTCTTTTGTTTCCTTTCACCTTAGGGCAGTATTTACCATGTTCTTTTGTTCCCTTTCATCTTGGGGCAGTAATTAGCATGTTCTTATGTTCCCTTTCACCTTAGGGCAGTAATTAGCATGTTCTTATGTTCCCTTTCACCTTAGGGGGTAATTATCATGTTCTTTTGTTCCCTTTCAACTTAGGGCAGTAATTAGCATGTTATTTTGTTCCCTTTCACCTTAGGGCAGTAACTAGCATGTTCTTTTGTTCCCTTTCACCTTAGGGCAGTAATTAGCATGTTCTTATGTTCCCTTTCACCTTAGGGCAGTAATTAGCATGCTCTTATGTTCTCTTTCACCTTAGGGGGTAATTATCATGTTCTTTTGTTCCCTTTCACCTTAGAGCAGTAATTAGCACGCTATTTTGTTCCCTTTCATCTTAGGGCAGTAATTAGCATGCTCTTTTGTTCCCTTTCATCTTAGGGCAGTAATTAGCATGTTCTTATGTTCCTTTTCACCTTAGGGCAGTAATTAGCATGTTCTTATGTTCCCTTTCACTTTAGGGGGTAATTAGCATGTTCTTTTGTTCCCTTTCACCTTATGGCAGTAATTAGCATGTTCTTTTGTTCCCTTTCACCTTAGGGCAGTAATCTCCCTCTTTATTCTGTCACATAACCAATCCCATACCTTAAATCTATACTTTCCAGCCACACCTCTCATTTCAGCCCTACCACTACTATTACAAATGACTCTCCTTCTTTTCCCATAAAAGTACTGCCTAAGCAGCTAACCAAAAAAAATCGCACTCCACTCCGCACTTTTACCATACTCTCAGGACTTCTAGCATGCTCTTTCCTGACTGATAATATTTCCACAGACACATAATCCAACACATTTAAAAGGCACACTTCCCAAACCAATTTCAAAATAACTCCATCAATCCTATACAAAGATCATTCTTCGACTCTGTTATATTAAAAAAACAATGCATGGAAACAGCAATACTACAGCAGTATTCCAAGCCTCAAATTCAGCTAAAAGAATTCAGACTAAGCTTTGCCACACCTTCATCAGAATTATCTGAAGAATGGAAACCACCCCAGCAAGTAATAAGTAATTACCCACCCATATATTACTAGCTCTTCTCCCTTATAATCAAAAGCCTCATAACTGGGGTTAAATATTTGTAGCATAAAAAGTGTTCTTCCCCTGAATATCCTGAAAACATAATGAGAAAACTGTCATAGTGGCAATCTCTGAAGCATCACTGAAGGATGACTTCTGTCTCTGAATTCATTTGATCAAAACATCGCATACATAATAATAATAGACCGGGCTCTAGATTACTGTGTGGCATTTTACTACTTATTGAAAAAGACACTTCACTAAATATTTACCATGTAACAGTGGCTAATCCAAAAGATGGCAGAAGCCCCATTTGAGTCTATGTCTGCCTTCCCCTAGAAGGATATGCTAATTGCTGTATTAGCTCAGTCTACAAACCCCTCCACCATATATCTCTACCTATCCGCAGGGTACTAAAATAAATGCTACCAAAGTATATCCATTGCAACAGTATCATTCTTGGAGACTTGAGTATAAATGTTTCAAGTCATAAGTCCCATCCAATAAACAACATTTTCAAATAATACGGACTAGATCAATTAGTGATGGGCACAAGTAGACCAAATCTGCAAACAGGAGTGAGTGCTATCCTTGATCTTATCCTAACAAATGGTAAGTACTGATGGCTACAGGTCACAACTCTCTCCAGCCATTTAAGTAGCCATTGCTCTATTACCTCACATTGGTTTTGCATGTGGTTTTTCATAACATGCAAATACCTCCTCAAATAGTAACAGCTAGACTCATTTTACAGACTAAACAGGGTATCCTGAACAAATATCTACAGACAATTGACTAGGAACCCTTATACAATTGTTCTGATCTAGTGGCAGCTGGTGACTTCAAAGCAAATGGGAGCTGTATGGAGCCACTGAATGCGAGGGGCTAAATGCAATGTGGTGGGGCTTTGTTACAGCAGGTAAAGGACCATTGCATGTGATCAAATAACAGATGTGGTCATTCACTTTCATCCACAGATCACCTCAGTATGTACCCACTCAGTATAGCCACTTTATTGACTATATATACCTTAGATTTCTAGCTGCAGTCAAAAGGGCAGCCTTAGGTAAAATGGATCCCTAGACAAAGGAGACTGTGAGCCCCTCTTTTGCTCACTAGCCCTCCTCACTCATCATGAATGCTCTTTCTGATTTCCCGTCATTCTGGCCCCACACAGTCCAGATAGATTACTTCATTCATACTTTTTCAACCTTTTTCAAGCTTTGTCTAACTTTATGGCTTCCCCTTTCCATGCTTTTAAGTCACCTAATTGACCAAGACTCTAATGTAATTAAATCTGGAGGAAGTAACTGAATTACACCTGGAGTTTGGATCCCAGAAGTCATAGTTTGAGATGCTCAGGGGTGCAACTTAGAGCTTTTTTATAGCCTTTTGATTTAACTATGGCTTGAACAAAACATCAGGAGTAAGGAATGATATTAAACCTTATTTTATTCTTTCAAGGAAAATAAGTTATGTCTAAAGGTTAATGCTCAAAGCTAAGAAAATATTAAGTACCCAATAAACTGAGAAGATAAATGTAAGGATAGATGAATCCTGTCTAGGACGAGTTCCTGCCTTCCTACCACACCAAAAGACATAGACAGGGATTCATTAACATCCTGTACATGTCATGCTTGGGCTAACATGATCGGCTGTCTGTACACGATAACAGCATTGCTAATCAAATGTGCAGCAGTCCAAGCTACTCTACACATCGTGTAGCCCAAAACACAGACTCGCAGTCACACTGAGGTAAGACAGAGCTTGTGTACGCAATGTAAACAAGGACTGTACACAAACCTGAGATCAGTAAGTGAGCACACATTCACAGTACAAGAGATTGGGAAACCTAGAATACATAAAGAACAGAGAAGGTTTAACAATACAACTGTACAAGAAGGGTTGATACACTTGTACACTGCAGATGGTGAAGTAGTGGGCATGTGGCATTTTCACTGGCATTGCCACTTACATTGAGAAAGAAAACACCGGCAGTAAATGTTCAGAATGAAAAATGTGTTGTTTGAACAGACATGCAGTTAACACAAGTTTACAAATTCCCATGCCTTATATGTATCAAAGTAACAATGCAGGAGTAATGGGAAAGCACATACACAAAATATGTGCCAGTGTTGAAAATTAAGGAACACCTAGATGTATTGTCCATGCAGGTACTGATATTAGAAACAATAACATTTGTGGCATGTGTGTTGTGAAGGGTGGGAAGTGAGATAAATGACATATCCCAGATCAATATGTAGTACAATTCAGGTTGAACAGAAAATGAGTAGATGATTGTACTATAATAAATTTGTATATATTTATCAAGTATAACAGATGAGACGTATGTACATGGGAGATGTGGGACATATCATGAAAAATATATTAAGTGGAAATCCTTGCAGACACAAGTCATGTGGAGGCAGTCCATAAAATCTGTTTTGTGCATGCCTCTCAGCTGTTCAGATTTTCGCAGAATATCCATATTTTTGCCATATATTTTTGGTCTGTTTCTCATAAAATTGTGGTTTTCTGGAAAATCATTAGTAAATCATTGAGGATGGAAGTCAGAAAATAATAGACATTTAAGTTTCAGACCTCATACTCTTCAGAAAGTTCATGCTAATATAAACTTTCTTATTATATCAGCTTTATAAGTTTATCATAGCAATATTTAAAAATTGTCCCTATTTTTGGGCCTTTGTCCTTCCATTATTTATGGCTTTGTCCAGTTTTCTTGGTCTAAGAGGTTGAGAAGTATGGTTTTGTGTGTGTGTGTGTGTGTGTGTGTGTGTGTGTGTGTGTGTGTGTGTGTGTGTGTGTGTGTGTGTGTGTGTGTGTATGTATGTGTGTGTGTGTGTGTGTGTGTGTGTGTGCGTCATTGTATGCCTATGGAAATGATTATATGAGTGTAATGAAACAGACATAAGAGTAACCTCCTAGAAGAAGTAATCACAACACAAGTGTGCCTGACCTCATGTTGTGTAAGGATGACTGCTGCATGCACTGTTTCACTTTTTCATATGTGACTGGAGTGTAATAAAGCATTTGTGCCTATGTAAGCATCATATCATGTATGTACTACCTGCTGCTGCCACACATGCACAGTGATTCAGTATGATAAAGTATACCGCTGAAGTTATTATACTATCATCTTGAGAATAAAACATGTCTACTGAATTGAGCATTGTGCAGCACATCATAATACTTGGCTCACAACACACAACATACCTTACAGATAGGTGCAGCAGTACCATCAGATAGGAAGTGAACTGTGGAAACTGCTAGAGTTTACATATAACAGCTGTACACTAGCCTGTAACAATGTTGATATCCTCCGTGCATTGACCACTGCCTCCATTGGGTGTCATTCATCAGTTTCATGCTGCCAGTGTCAAATTGCCAGCATCTCTGACACCAAACGACAAATGACAGTAACTGTTCCCCAACATTGATTGCTTATAGTGCTTTGTGCTAACTGATGTGCAGCAGAATACATCATTATACTGGCATGCTCTTAAGGGATTACAATTGCTTGATGGACATCCCCTACCCATCCTAAAAACAACAGAATATCATAACACAAGTCTTATTATACTTTTTATTATCACTGTGTAGCATAGCACACATCAAGATCTGTTGAATAAGCCATTCTTACCTGTAACCACTGTATTGTGAACAAAACAATAAAAGACTTGTTGGAACATGGGCTAAAATCTTGGCTAGGCTTGTAAGGGCCTCAGGACAAATAGTCTAGTAACTTCCTATGATCCTATGATCCTATGGGACTTCCACTATTGGGTTCAAAAGTATGCAATGCATATCAAGTTCCTGTTGATCTATTCAATAACTAATGGCACTACATAAGAATCCATATCATAGTTTTCAGACAACACATACGTGAAGGGATAATCTGAGCATTGTGTATGAATGCATATGACTCCCATTAAAGGGAGTGCAAAACATTGCATTTCTTACCTCAATTTTACTTGCTTCCAGTAAGTCAGGTTGTAAAAATCAATTCTCTTAAAGACAACAATCTTGCCTGTTAGCATTCTCTTACACACTCAGTGGTTACAAATAGCCAGACTCAAATATCTGCCTATCTGGGTGGAAAGTACATATAACTGTATATCAGCCACTACCCCCCTGGAAATAATTATGTGTGAAATGTCATAAAGCACACACTTGAGGGAATTTTGACAGCAGTGTGTTAGAATTGTTATGCCTATTCTAAAGTGCAATCTGAGGGCTCAAAAACTTTAGCCATGTTAGTGTTGTCACAACTGTGATTCAGCCATATCACCATCCTTTGAGTAAGCCAGTTCTGTCTGCTGCTGTTGTGCAATTCACGTGCCTTATCAGATTTGAACCCCGACCTATCTAGGTCTACAGTCTATAGAGCAGCTTATTAACTGCTGATGTCATGGAATAAATCATAAGCAGAGGAGTCAGGAAACATAAACTTGAAGGGATGACTTATGTGCTGTGTTTGAAGACACATGGCTCACCTAAAATGTGTTTCAGTGATCAAAATCCTGTAGCCATATAAGAGGTAGCACTACATTGACTTAACCACATCGCATCTGTTTATAAGAATCAGTGCTACTTAATTTCAATTATCTTTTATATAAAACCCCTGCCTTTCTAAGTCCAACCTCTAGAGAATTGTGCATTAATGGATTCTGTCAGAGGAAACTTTATAGTACAGGTGTCAGAAAGCACACATTACAAGAGATGACTTCTATTTGAATGCTTATGGATTCCCTAAAATGCAGTTTGTGGGCTCAAAATCCTTAAAGGAGAACCACACCCACAGACTAAAAAAAAACATGTTTATTTCATCATGGTTTGGTGTTTCCTACATTTTAACACCACTCTGGGACTATTTACAGGTTTTTAAATATTTTATGTGTAATTTCTGAGTCTGACCACAAGGGGTCTGCCATTTTGAAGTAATTTTGATTGTTTAGTCTGCCTCTAGATATCCCAAAATGCAGTGCCCTTGTGTAAAAAGTTATATCATGCAGGCCTCTTTCTTCCTAAAGCTCCTGTCACTGCATTGATTTTACGTGCATACACTGCTGTCTTTCAGTAAGTTAGTTTTAAGTAGCATATTATGCCATTCAGTGACTACTTAAATTGCAAACACTGCAAATGCCACAGAACAGACCTTCAAAGTACTTTTTACTGCTGCTTCCTTTTAGAATGGCTAAACTACATTTTTTTCTGAAGCCTGAATTGTACTACATTGATTCATCTCCAATCCCCCTTCACACCTAACTTCCCTAGCTGTCAAAGTGCTAAGGGTAATTTGAGCTGTTAACTGCTGTGATTGATAGCTCACAGCAGGAGACTTGACTCATGTACTCTTTCCTTGTTCTAGCCTTTACTTTCTGTATGGGTAAGGGAAGGACCAGGGAGCTGTGACATCACAGCATGGGCGGGTTTTTAGGACAGTCATGATGATGTCAGTTTGGGGAGGCAACTGGCCAGAAAACAACCTGTATTCAGTGGCCTTGATGACATCAATGAATTGGAGACTGCAGCAAGGGTGGGAAAAATGTTTTTTTGAAAGTGAAATCGCCACAGTACAGTAAGGTACTGTTCTAGTGGAGAGAAACAGTCAATTTAAAATATTTTAAATGCTGTGTTGTTGTTTATTCATAGCAGGGACAATAAATAAGGAAAACAAGGACAGAGAAGTTGAGCATTTAATAGTAGAATCCCATTGTTGTCCTTTAAGCCACATTAGTGTTCACACTTGTGTGAGTCAGCCATGTCAACATTTGTTGGATAAGCCAGTCCTTCCTATCACTATTATTTTATACATATACATTACTAGATTTGAACACCTGCCTATTTATGTACATATTCTATAGAACTATTAGCCACTCATGCCACAGAAGAAGTCATACTACAAGTGTGAGACAAAACATATTTGAATGGATGACATCATTATTGTGTAGGAGACAGATGTTTGACCAGAAATGTATTGAAATTGTTATTGGAGACCTCTCCCAGTGTGAATGTTTCCCCAAATGGAAGTTTATACACCAGATCTGTTGGGTAAGCCCGTCCTACCTGTCACTGTAGTCACACATTCTCTCATTAGTTATTAATTGCTGGTTTTGAACACCTGCCTATCCAAGTCCACAATCTAGAAAGATGTGTATTAGCTGTTCATACCACAGAAGAAGTCATACAGCACATAACTGACAGAACATATTTAAAGGGATGACTTCATCATTGTGTTGAAAAGCAGATGTTTAGCTTAAATAGATTGAAATTGTTGAGAGAGCCTTCTCCGCATGTGGCTGTTTCCCTGAGTGGAAGTGTATGACTATATCTGTTGGCTAGGTCAGTCCTACCTGCCACTAAAGTAATACACACTCTCACTAGTCACTGATGGATAAAAGCACTTACCTGTCTAAGTCCACAGTCTAGAGAGCAGTCTACTGTCAGCTCACATCACAGAGAAATCTTTCTTCAAGAATGTGACAGAACACATATGAAGGGATAACATCATCACTGTGTTGGAAATCAGATATTTGACTTAAAATTGTTGAGGGAGCCCTCTCCTCATGTAGATGTTTCCCTAGAGTGATAGTGTACATACCAGATTTGTTAGATAAACCATTTACAGTTGTTGGACTCCAACTCCCTATTTATTTATTTATTTTACATTTGTTGACTGGGCTGGTCCAACTGGATATATGTCCATTTTTAGTGGAGGCCCGGGGAGAAAAGCTCCACACTTTAGAGTAGTATTTGCAATACAAAGGTACATTGCAAAGTTTTATCTATTATAACAGTTCCTTGCCTTTTGTCATATGAGTATAATGATTCCTATTATAAGACAGCTAAGGATGTAGATACAAACATGTAAAATATGTGGACAGTAAGCACACTATTAATCAGTACAGTTATATATTAAAATGTTTGAAACTATGTAAGCAAAAGCACATTATTAAACAGTAAAGTCACACATGCATTATTTGTTAGTATAAGATTAATTATTAAATACTACTCTATTGATTAGTAATGTCACAAGCACAGTATTGTTAATAAAGGATTAAGTAGCTCAAGCTGGTATGTGGATCAGTGTGAAGATACAAGTGTGGTAGTTAGTCTGGGTTAGTACAGGGGCATAGCCAATGAAATTTAAGATATGTTTTAAGTTTGGTTTTGAATAGGAGAGATGAGGATAGGAAGGTTAGGTGATCTGGAAGGGTGTTCCAAACTTTACCCACTGTGTTAGAGAACAGTGAATCGCTGGCCAGATTGTTGGTTTTATTTATTTGAACTAGTAAATTGTTTGATGACTGCAGGGACTTTAGGTTATTGTGGGGGGTGATTAGGTTAATGAGTACTGGAGTATTTGAAGGTTGATACAGTATTTTCTGGGCCACTATTAGTTGGTCCAGTAGAATTAGATTTGCCAGTTCAAACCAGCCAAGTTGATTAAGATTGTTAAAATGATGGGTTCTGTAGGTTGACCCAGTTGCAAATCTTGCAATATTATTGTAGTAGATGGCAAGCTTGCTCATATTGTTCTTACTAAGTTTAGTATAGATAGGGGATGCATATAGAAGGGTTGAGATTAAGTGGGTATGGGCGATAGTAGTTCTGGCTAGAGGGGTCAGAAAGGGTTTGATTCTATAGAAGGATCCTAGTTTTTTGTTTACTGTCTTTATAGTGTTGTTGACAAGGGGCTCAAAGATAAGGTTATTGTCAATAAGTACGCCAAGTAGTTTTGTGGTAGAATCAGGAGATATGACCATTAGCAGATGTAACATTGAAGTTCAGTGGGGAGGCTCTCTGGGTGGGAGTGAATAATAGCATTTTTGTTTTTTTTTTGGGTTCAGAATGAGACATCGGTGAAGGAGCCATTTCTCTACTGTGCTAAACACATTTTGGGTTAGGGACTGTAATTGTTGTGGTGAGGTGGCTGAGCAGATTAATGTGGAATCATCCATGTATTGAATACAGGTGGCTTGAGGTATTACAGGGTGTAGGTTGTTTGTAAAGATAGAGAAGAGGAGAGGACCGAGTATGGAGCTTTCAGGGACTCCAAGGGTAATTGTGAGGTGGGAATACAGGCTATTCTGCCATAATGCGGCTTGCTGCCTGTTATTTAGGTAGGAGTGGAACCACTGTATTGCAAGTGGAGCTAGTGACAAGTTTTTGAGTAAGTTTATGAGAATCTGGTGGTTGACCATATCAAAGGCTTTTGACAGATCTATAAAGAGAGCTGAGGATAGAGTGTTATTATTACGATTTGTATTGATGCAGTCGGTGAAGGATAAGAGAGCAGTGGTGGTGCTGTGAAAGGGTCTGAAGCCATGTTGGCAGGCAGCTAGTAAGTTGTTTTCTAGTAGGTGGTTTAATAGCTGCTTATGAATGCACCTCTCCATGATTTTAGCCAGAGGAGATAATACGGCTATGGGTCTGTAGTTAGATAGATCTTTGGAGTTGCCACCTTTGTGCAGGGGATAATATGAAAAATTTTCCAGAGTGATGGGATGGTTGCTTCAGAAATAGTTCTGTTGATGAGGATAGATATGGGGTAGGCTATAGCTTTAGCAGCTTTTTGCAGGTATTCTGCAGGTAGTAAGTCTGTGGCGAGAGTGGTGGGTTTAAGTTTCTGAATAAGGATGCAGACAAGGGATGTAGGGACAGGTTGAAATTGAAATAGAGGGGGGGTTGTTAGCGTTATAGGATGAAGTAGATGCTGTGTCAGGGGATAGCTGATTGGCAAGAGTTTGAATGGTCTCTTTGAAGAAAGTATTGAAGGAGTTGGCAATTTGGTTGGGGCTGTTGTGTTCAGAGCCTGAGAGGCTGGGTATGACTGAGCGACCTGGGTGTAACAGTTTATTGATACCAGACCAGAATTTTTGAGGTTTATTTTGGTGGGTTTGTTGTAGGTAACAGTAAAAGTTTCTTTTGTCTGACAGAATGTGTTTTTTGGTTTCATTTCTTAACTGTCTGAACTTTAATTGATCTGTAGGGCATTTAGTAGTCTGCCAGGTGGTCCAGAGTTTGTTTCTTTGGAGGTTTTTTTTGTTTGGTAGTTTTTGAGAGCTGTGGAGCTGGTTTAGATCTACATCTAATTGTGCAAGTTGGGGCATGATAGTCGAGGGTGGTCAAGAATTTAGTATTAAAGTATTTGATTGCTTCATCTAGTGGTAGGTGTTTCAGGGGTAACCAGTCACAAGCTATGAGTTCTTGTTGAAAGCTAACACAATTCAAATTTTTATTAGACCTTATAGTCTTGTAAATAGTTGGGTTTGGCATTTCACTCTTATACCTGATTAGGAAGGTGAGTGGTCGCTTAGATCTTCAGGGAGGGTCCCAACTTTGTAAGATTGTTGATGACTATTTGTAAGGATCCAGTCTAGGGTGCTGTCATTGTCATTAAGTTTATTGGATCTAGTGGGAGACGTAATGGTTTGAGTAAAACCATCTAGGTTGATGTGGGTAGAAGCCTGTTCAGATGTACAGCACTTCCAGTTAATGTTAACATCATCAAGTACTATTGTTTTTTTGTGGGTTGGTGGTGGACAGCCAGCTTAGGATAGCCTCTAAGGTGCTGATATTATTGCCTGGAGGGATGTAGACACAGATGATATATATAGATTTACATTTGTTTAGTTGAATCTTGGAAATAAGAACCTCTACATTACTAGTTAAGGGAGGTTTTGAGTCTAAAGAGGTTACCTGTAATCCAGATTTGTATAGAATAGCTACTCCCCCTCCTTTCTTAATATTACTGTCCAGTCGCAGGATACTATAGTTGGGAGGAATAATCTCACTGTCTTGTATTGATGGCTTGAGCCATGTTTCAGTGAGACAGAGGATGTCAAATGAATGTACATCCATGAGGGCATGCAGCTGGGCAACTTTGTTATTTATGCTTCAGATATTGAGACGGGCTATCAGGAGAGAGTTGTGAGGTCTGGTAGCCAGGTGAGTATTGCTAGAAGTTGGGGTGTTGGGCTCTGTAGTAGGGGTGGTATTTGGGCCAGGGTTAGGATGTATGTCCCCATCTCTTAGGGATAGTACTCGTGTTCTCAGAGTGAGTTTTAAAAGTTTACACATTAGGTTTTAAGATTTCCTGGTTCTAGAGCTGCAGTATGTGATGTGAGTGAGTCTATGAAATTTGGCCGATGAGTACTTTGGTGGACAGGATGTATTATTATGGCTATGAGGGATTATTAGAGTTGGTGTCATGGTTTGCTTTCTGGGGTTGCTATAGTCTAGGGAATTAAGATGTTCATAGAAGGTAAGTAGGTAAGGTACAGTTAAAATAAGTAGGAGTAAGAGTAGGATTAAGGGTTTTAGGTGTGTTGAAGTAGAAGTGGGTGGCATTATAGTTGTATTGTGTTTAAATTACTATCCAGGGGTGTTTACAGATGTGTTACTGAGATAATGTTTAAGGGGAGGAGGGATTTAGCAGTTTAAAAGTTAGGAGCATAAGATAGGTTGAATGGAGGAGGGGGTGTGATTAGGGTCTATAAATCTAGACGCACTGGGGGTGGGTGGTATTTGGGGACAGGAAAGGGGAGCGGCGTGAGCCCGCAGGGTGAATGGAGCAGGTAGAGCCACTGTAGGAGTGAATCCTAGGAGTACAATCAGTGGAAGGCTGATTGCTAAGGTGAGTTTGGGTAGAGAAAGGTGAGGGGTAAGATGCTAGAGAGCAGGGATAGTGGGTAAGGATAGTTGCCTAGAATAGAGCAAAAGGATAGAAGTGTTGAGTGGAACTATACTCAACAGGCTAAGAATACTGTGTACCTGTGAGTTTTGTTTAAAGACAGTAGGAAAATGTTTGGAAAAACAAGGGTGCCACCTAGAAGCAAAAAGCTATATAGCAACAGTAGTGTCTCAATTATAGGTAGCAGAGGGATATAAGTTAATTCTAAAGGGTACAGGAGGGAAAGGTAAGCTAGAAAGCAGGAGAAGAAAGGGTTTGGCTGCTGGCCGGCCTGGCTGAGGAGAGTGCCTAACAAGTATCTTATAAAGTGATATGTCTACAGACAGAATGTGCACTACACATACTTTCTCCTATTTTATCGTCCTTGAGGAGCTGTTGCTCAGGGCAAGAAAGATTCAGTTCCTTAGCTAAGTAGGATGATAAGCACATTAAGCAGTGAGATAAATTGCACATACTAGCATTAACACCAAGTGTAATTAGCCTCTATTTTTAATGAACTAAGCGATCATCATCAAGCAAGCAACATACAGAATAGAAAAGGTTAGTTAGAACAGTTAATCAGTGAATTCATCTGTGTTGAATCTCGCACCTTTATAGAGCCATAACAGTAGCACTTTAACTGCAGTCAGAGCAATATAGTATATATGCACCAGGAATAAGATGGCGACTAAGGAATACAGCATGAGTGTAGGCACAGTGGGTGCTATTAAAACATGGACATACTACTCATAATAGACATCTACATCAATTGTAGTGCCAATGAAGTACAAAGCAAACCAGCTAGGGATAAGACAAAGCATTCAAGTTATCATGCAAAATAGTAGAAGAGCTTAAAATGCTGTCAGTTACTTCATTCAGTTGATGCACAGTTGCAAAGCACCGAGTACACTCTATAGAAACGCTAGGGCTAGTCAGGGTTTTTGTTCATTACAGTTGGCATTTGCTACATGACTAACATACTATTGAAAGGCTTAGGGCTTAGGCAATGTTCCCACTTGTTGCAAATAGCGACTACTGCATGTTAAGCACACTACTGCAGTTTGTTGCATGTTACACCCTGTATTGTAAAGCCTAGGGCTTAGTTAAGGCTATCGCTTCTTTTAATTGGCATTTGTTGCCTGTAAATAAGCTATGTATACCTTAAGCTACCAGTCGAATTACACCATGTATTGTAAAGCCTAGGGTTTAGTTAAGGCTATCGCTACTTTCAATTGGCGTTTATTGCCTGTAAATAAGCTATATATACCTTAAGCTACCATTTGAGTGTACTGCAGGTAGCTACAACTATGTAGTGTAAAGACAGGATATGCGCTGTTTAATTTTACAGATGATCACCCTCCATGTGGTAACGGAATGTTTATCCTGTTCAAGGTGCTGCAAAGCAATCACAGTTTGCCGATACCTGCAATTAAACTAGCTAGTGCTCTCAGGTTACATAAAATGCTCTCTCTGGGTGTGAGACACACTTTTAAATGCTTTATATTTGAAGGCAATCCTGCCATTAAGATGTTAAGGAGACTTTCATAACACAAACCCAGTTTGGAGGAACCGGCGAATTCAAACTCCAGTGCACATAGGGTAGCGTTAGATGGGGATCATGCTTATACAGTAAAACCTACACTTGTACTATATGTAGTGCATAGCAGGTTGTGGATTAGGTAGAATAAACACGAGTAGCAGTTGCTACATATGAGGGTGAATATACTCTGATTCTAAAGGCACTACCAAAAGCATTCTCCGTAGCAGCCAGTAAGTAGTACAAAGCACGTGCAGCAAACACTATCACAGTTAGCCGGTAACAGAGTTAACAAAACATCAGTAATAGTCGAGGTTGTTGCTAATATTCCCCTTTTACTCAAAATAATACCCTTACAGACAGCTTCATGGGAAAAACACTTAACAGGCAGTAAAAGTAATAACAGGCACAACTTACACAAGGCTGGACACCAGAGCTAGAGTAGCACAGCAGCCAGGAGCTAATATGAGGTGAAAAAGATGGCGGCACATAGGGTGAGGTATATTTATAAGGTTGATGAGGTCATGAGTGATAAAGGTGAGGGGAGAGATATGAGAGGGCAGGTAGAGATCAGATGTGACTAGAACGTCACAGCAGGTAATGAGGGAAGATAGGCACCTATTACATAGTCAGTAGTGGACATATAATACAACCACTCTTGAGGGGGAGGGAGGAATGATTAAGAAGAGAGGGAACTAAGGGGTGAAGGGATAGGGCGAGAATCAAAGTAGTGGTGGGCACAGGGAGTAGGAGGGACGTGTACAGGGATAGGGAAGAATATTCTAAGACACTGTAGGAGTGAATCCTAGGAGTACAATCAGTAGAAGGCTGATTGCTAAGGTAAGTTTGGGTAGAGAAAGGTGAGGGGTAAGAGGCTAGAGAGCAGGGATAGTGGGTAAGGATAGTTGCCTAGAATAGAGTAAAAGGATAGAAGGGTAGAGTGGAACTATACTTAGGCTAAGAATACTGTGTACCTGTGAGTTGTGTTTAAAAGACAGTAGGAAAATGTTTGGAAAAACAAGGTCGCCACCTAGAGGCAAAGGCTATATAGCAACAGTAGCTTCTCAATTATAGGTAGCAGAGCTGGAAATATGAGGAGGGCGGGATGTAAGTTAATTCTAAAGGGTACAAGAGGGAAAAGTAGTCTAGAAAGCAGGAGAAGAAAGGGTTTGGCTGCTGGCCGGCCTAGCTGAGGAGAGTGCCTAACAAGTATCTTATACAGTGATATGTCTACAGACAGAATGTGTACTACACATACTTTCTCCTATTTTATCATCCTTGAGGAGCTGTTGCTCAGGGCAAGAAAGATTCAGTTCCTTAGCTTAGGATGTAGACAGCCTGATTTGGGTTGGTATAAGGTTGCAGGTCAACAGGCAGGGCAATTCCTCAGCTTTAGTACCTTAAAAGCAGGTAGGGTCGCTAGTTGCATAAAGGGAGAGAGAAACAGAAAGGTAAAATAAGTAGGATGATAAGCACATTAAGCAGTGAGATAAATTGCACATACTAGCATTAACAGCAAGTGTAATTAGCCTCTATTTTTAATGAACTAAGCAATCATCATCAAGCAAACAACATACAGAATAGAAAAGGTTAGTTAGAACAGTTAATCAGTGAATTCATCTGTGTTGCATCTTGCAGCTTCATAGAGCCATCAGTAGCACTTTAACTGCAGTCAGAGCAATATAGTATATATGCACCAGGAATAAGATGGCGACTAAGGAATACAGCATGAGTGTAGACACAGCGGGTGCTATTAAAACATGGACATACTACTCATAATAGACATCTACAGCAATTGTAATGTCAATGAAGTACAAAGGAAAACAGCTAGGGATAAGACAAAACATTCAAGTTATCATGCAAAATGGTAGAAGAGCTTAAAACGCTGTGAATTACTTCATTCAGTTGATGCACAGTTGCAAAGCACCGAGTACACTCTATAGAAACGCTAGGGCTAATCAGGGTTTTTGTTCATTACAGTTAGCGTTTGCTACACTTCTAACATACTACTGAAAGGTTAGGCAATGTTCCCGCTCGTTGCAAATAGCGACTACTGTGTGTTAAGCACACTACTGCTGTTTGTTGCGTGTTACACCCTGTATTGTAAAGCCTAGGGCTT
Organism: Protopterus annectens; assembly: GCF_019279795.1. Taxonomy (NCBI): domain Eukaryota; kingdom Metazoa; phylum Chordata; order Ceratodontiformes; family Protopteridae; genus Protopterus; species Protopterus annectens. The sequence continues at coordinate 404,752,080 of NC_056734.1, read as the reverse complement.
AGTTAAGGCTATTGCTACTTTCAACTGGCGTTTATTGCCTGTAAATAAGCTATATATACCTTAAGCTACCAGTCGAGTGTACTGCAGGTAGCTACATCTATGTAGTAATAAGACAGGATATACGCTATTTAATTTTACAGCTGATCACCCTCCATGTGGTAATGGAATGTTTATCCTGTTCAAGGTGCTGCAAAGCAATCGCAGTTTGCCGATACCAGCAATTATACTCGCTAGTGCACTCAGGTTACATAAAATGCTGTCTCTCGGTGTGAGACAAGTTTTTAAACACTTTATATTTGAAGGTAAGCCTGCCAGTAAGATGTTAAGGAGACTTTCATAACACAAACCCGGTTAGGCAGAACCTGCGGATTCAAACACCAGTGCACATAGGGTAGCATTAGATGGGGATCATGCTTATACAGTAAAACCTACACTTGTACTATATGTAGTGCATAGCAGGTTGTGGATTAGGTAGAATAAATATGAGTAGCAATTGCTACGTATGAGGGTGAATATACTATGACTCTAAAGGCACTAAGAAAAGCATACTCCATAGCAGCCAGTAAGTAGTACAAAGCACGTGCAGCAAACACTATCACAGTTAGCCGGTAACAGAGTTAACAAAAGATCAGTAATTGTCCAGGTTGTTGCTAATATTCCCCTTTTACTCAAAATAATACCCTTACAGACAGCTTCATGGGAAAAACACTTATCAGGCAGTAAAAGTAATGACAGGCACAACTTACACAAGGCTGGACACCAGTGCTAGGGTAGCACAGCAGCCAGGAGCTAATACGAGGTGAAAACGATGGCGGCACATAGGGTGGGGTATATTTATAAGGTTGATGAGGTCATGAGTGAGAAAGGTGAGGGGAGAGATAGAAGAGGGCAGGTAGAGATCAGATGTGACTAGCACGTCACAGCAGGTAATGAGGGCAGATAGGCACCTATTACATAGTCAGTAGTGGACATATAATAAAACCACTCTTGAGGGGGAGGGAGGAATGATTATGAAGAGAGGGAACTAAGGGGTGAAGGGATAGGGTGAGAATCAAAGTAGTGGTGGGCACAGGGAGTAGGAGGGATGTGTACAGGGATAGGGAAGAATATTCTAAGACACTGTAGGGGTGAATCCTAGGAGTACAATCAGTGGAAGGCTGATTGCTAAGGTGAGATTGGGTAGAGAAAGGTGAGGGGTAAGATGCTAGAGAGCAGGGATAGTGGGTAAGGATAGCTGCCTAGAATAGAGTAAAAGGATAGAAGGGTAGAGTGGAACTATACTCAACAGGCTAAGAATACTGTGTACCTGTGAGTTGTGTTTAAAGACAGTAGGAAAATGTTTGCAAAAACAAGGGTGCCACCTAGAGGCAAAAGGCTACATAGCAACAGTAGTGTCTCAAATATAGGTAGCAGAGCTGGAAATATGAGGAGGGAGAGATGTAAGTTAATTCTAAAGGGTACAGGAGGCAAAGGTAAGCTAGAAAGCAGGAGAAGAAAGGGCTTGGCTGCTGGCCGGCTTAGCTGAGGAGAGTGCCTAAGAAGTATCTTATACAGTGATATGCCTACAGACAGAATGTGTACTACACATACTTTCTCCTATTTTATCGTCCTTGAGGGGCTGTTGCTCAGGGCAAGAAAGATTCAGTTCCTTAGCTTAGGATGTAGACAGCCAGATTTAGGTTGGTATAAGGTTGCAGGTCAACAGGCAGGGCAATTCCTCAACTTTAGTACCTTAAAAGCAGGTAGGGTCGCTAGTTGCATAAAGGGAGAGAGAAACAGAAAGGTAAAATAAGTAGGATGATAAGCACATTAAGCAGTGAGATAAATTGCACATACTAGCATTAACACCAAGTGTAATTAGCCTCTATTTTTAATGAACTAAGCAATCATCATGAAGCAAGCAACATACAGAATAGAAAAGGTTAGTTAGAACAGTTAATCAGTGAATTCATCTGTGTTGCATCTTGCAGCTTCATAGAGCCATAACAGTAGCACTTTAACTGCAGTCAAGGCAATACAGTATATATGCACCAGGAATAAGATGGCGACTAAGGAATACAGCATGAGTGTAGGCACAGTGGGTGCTATTAAAACATGGACATACTACTCATAATAGACATCTACAGCAATTGTAGTGTCAATGAAGTACAAAGCAAACCAGCTAGGGATAAGACAAAGCATTCAAGTTATCATGCAAAATAGTAGAAGAGCTTAAAATGCTGTGAATTACTTCATTCAGTTGATGCACAGTTGCAAAGCACCGAGTACGCTCTATAGAAACGCTAGTGCTAGTCAGGGTTTTTGTTCATTACAGTTGGCATTTGCTACACGACTAACATACTACTGAAAGGCTTAGGGCTTAGGCAATGTTCCCACTTGTTGCAAATAGTGACTACTGCATGTTAAGCACACTACTGCAATTTGGTGCATGTTACACCCTGTATTGTAAAGCTTAGGGCTTAGTTAAGGCTATCGCTTCTTTTAATTGGCGTTTGTTGCCTGTAAATAAGCTATGTAGACCTTAAGCTACCAGTCGAATTACACCCTGTATTGTAAAGCCTAGGGCGTAGTTAAGGGTATTGCTACTTTCAATTGGCATTTATTGCCTGTAAGTAAGCTATATATACCTTAAGCTACCAGTCGAGTGTACTGCAGGTAGCTACAACTACGTAGTGTAAAGACAGGATATGCGCTATTTAATTTTACAGATGATTACCTTCCATGTGGTAACGGAATGTTTATCCTGTTCAAGGTGCTGCAAAGCAATCACAGTTTGCCGATACCTGCAATTATACTAGCTAGTGCTCTCAGGTTACATAAAATGTTCTCTCTGGGTGTGAGACACACTTTTAAATGCTTTATATTTGAAGGCAAGCCTGCCATTAAGATGTAAAGGAGACTTTCATAACACAAACCCTGTTTGGAGGAACTGGCAAATTCAAACTCCAGTGCACATAGGGTAGCGTTAGATGGGGATCATGCTTATACAGTAAAACCTACACTTGTACTATATGTAGTGCATAGCAGGTTGTGGATTAGGTAGAATAAACACGAGTAGCAGTTGCTACATATGAGGGTGAATATACTATGACTCTAAAGGCACTAAGAAAAGCATTCTCCGTAGCAGCCAGTAAGTAGTACAAAGCACGTGCAGCAAACACTATCACAGTTAGCCGGTAACAGAGTTAACAAAACATCAGTAATTGTCCAGGTTGTTGCTAATATTCCCCTTTTACTCAAAATAATATCCTTACAGACAGCTTCATGGGAAAAACACTTATCAGGCAGTAAAAGTAATAACAGGCACAACTTACACAAGGCTGGACACCAGAGCTAGGGTAGCACAGCAGCCAGGAGCTAATATAAGGTGAAAAAGATGGCGGCACATAGGGTGAGGTATATTTATAAGGTTGATGAGGTCATGAGTGATAAAGGTGAGGGGAGAGATAGGAGAGGGCAGGTAGAGATCAGATGTGACTAGCACATCACAGCAGGTAATGAGGGAAGATAGGCACCTATTACATAGTCAGTAGTGGACATATAATACAACCACTCTTAAGGGGGAGGGAGGAATGATTAAGAAGAGAGGGAACTAAGGGATGAAGGGATAGGGTGAGAATCAAAGTAGTGGTGGGCACAGGGATTAGGAGGGATGTGTACAGGGATAGGGAATAAGATTCTAAGCTACTGTAGGGGTGAATCCTAGGAGTACAATCAGTGGAAGGCTGATTGCTAAGGTAAGTTTGGGTAGAGAAAGGTGAGGGGTAAGAGGCTAGAGAGCAGGGATAGTGGGTAAGGATAGTTGCCTAGAATAGAGTAAAAGGATAGAAGGGTAGAGTGGAACTATACTCAACAGGCTAAGAATACTGTGTACCTGTGAGTTGTGTTTAAAGACAGTAGGAAAATGTTTGGAAGAACAACGCTGCCACCTAGAGGCAAAAGGCTATATAGCAACAGTAATGTCTCAATTATAGGTAGCAGAGCTGGAATTATGAGGAGGGAGGGATGTAAGTTAATTCTAAAGGGTACATGAGGGAAAGGTAGACTAGAAAGCAGGAGAAGAAAGGGTTTGGCTGCTGGCCGGTCTAGCTGAGGAGAGTGCCTAACAAGTATCTTATACAGTGATATGTCTACAGACAGAATGTGTACTACACATACTTTCTCCTATTTTATTGTCCTTGAAGCAGGGCTGTTGCTCAGGGCAAGAAAGATTCACTTCCTTAGCTTAGGGTGTTGACAGCCAGATTTGGGTTGGTATAAGGTTGCAGATCAACAGGCAGGGCAATTCCTCAGCTTTAGTACCTTAAAAGCAGGTAGGGTTGTTTCTCCTATTTTATCATCCCTGAGGGGCTGTTGCTCACGGCAAGAAAGATTCACTTCCTTAGCTTAGGGTGTAGACAGTCAGATTTGGGTTTTAATAAGGTTGCAGGTCAACAGGCATGGCAATTCCTCAGCTCTAGTACCTTAAAAGTAGGTAGGGTCATTTCTCCTATTTTATCATCCTTGAGGGGCTGTTGCTCAGGGCAAGAAAGATTCAGTTCCTTAGCTTAGGGTGTAGACAGCCAGATTTGGGTTGGTATAAGGTTGCAGGTCAACAGGCAGGGCAATTTCTCAGCTTTAGTACCTTAAAAGCAGGTAGGGTAATTTTGCCTATTTTATCATCCTTGAGGGGCTGTTGCTCAGGGCAAGAAAGAATCAGTTCCTCAGCTTAGGGTGTAGATAGCCAGATTTGGGTTGGTATAAGGTTGCAGGTCAACAGGCAGGGCAATTCCTCAACTTTAGTACCTTAAAAGCAGGTAGGGTCATTTCTCCTCTTTTATCGTCCTTGAGGGGCTGTTTCTCAGGGCAAGAAAGATTCAGTTCCTTAGCGTAGGGTGTAGACTGCCAGATTTGGGTTGGTATAAAGTTGCAGGTCAACAGGCAGGGCAATTCCGCAGCTTTAGTACCTTAAAAGCAGGTAGCCTCGTTTCTCCTATTTTATCGTCCTTGAGGGGCTGTTGCTCAGGGCAAGAAAGATTCATTTCCTTAGCTTAGGGTGTAGACAGCCAGATTTGGGTTGGTATAAGGTTGCAGGTCAACAGGCAGAGCAATTCCTTAGCTTTAGTACCTTAAAATCAGGTAGGGTCAACAAGGCTGGACACCAGAGCTAGGGTAGCACAGCAGCCAGGAACTAATACGAGGTGAAAAAGATGGCATCCTGTTCTTATACTTGTTGGCTTTGCAGTTGCCCACCCATACTGTAAATTTTATCTGGGACACTCCTCCAAGTCTAGTGTCATTACCTCATTCTACCTAATACAGGGAGAACATTTGAGAAGGTCAACCGACTTAGTTTCTTAACCTTGACTTATCTTCTGCTCCTTCTTTCTCCCTTTCCACTTTACAAAAAACAATTCTAAGCTTGTTTCCTGCCTTTCCTGTAAGTAGTCTAGTCCACCTAGAGATCTGCTGCATCCAGGACTGTTTGTAAGTTTTTGCACCTTTCTGTGTTGGAGGGAAGCCTTCTAGCTTATCAGTGGGAGTGGTAACCACTAGGTAGCTTATCTAAAAAAAACACACTTTATGCATCTCCACTTAGCTAGGGTTAAATTATTCCCAGCGCCATAAAGTCTGCTTTTCAAATTTTCCCTTAGAACTAGCCAGTTTTTTAGTTTTAGCAATCAAATCTGTTTCTTTGTGCTCAGCACTTGTTCAAAACTTGTAAGCACTAAATAAGCTAAAAATTACTACAGCACTCAAATTTCCTCACTTGTCTAGAGGAAAACAGTTTTTAGTACTTAATAATTAAGCACCTATCCAGGCATGTCTAAGGGTCAGCTCCTGGTGTTTTCTCTCGTCTACCTGATGAATCTGAGCATCTTGGGACAATGCAGCAATTGCCTCATGTACATAGACAACCCTCTCCTCCTAGCACCCAACACTACAACCTGTGAGAGATGCACTTATATAGCTAAACTGGAAGCAAAGCTCTCTTCACCCAAGAGTGGACTAGACAGTCAAGAGGAGAAGGTAAACACTTGCACAACACCACACTCATCACATAGTCCCTCAACACCTACACCACCAAAACACACACTTAGAAACACAAAACACACACCTACATTCACGGAGGCTCTCAATGAAAATCTGCCAGGCAACAGGGACCTCTAAAGCATAATCGCAAGCAACCTTCACCCCCCAACACAACCCAAATGACACATAGCCCACAAACTCAGTGTGCCACTCAATCACAGCACATAAGACATAACAAAGTATCCAATACTCTAGTCATAGGTGACTCTATAGTCAGGCACACTGATGTTCCACTCACCAGGCTAAACAAGGAGAAAGTTACTGTCAGGTGCCTGTCAGGTCCCAGGATCCACCACAAAATGCATGCACTCAGGTCACTCCACAACAAGTATAAATATGACTCTGTCATTGTCCATGTTGGTGTGAATGACCTGAGACGTACCTCCCTGGACTACATGAAAAGAGACATGGAGGAGCTGTCTGATCTTGTAGCCCAGACAGGTATGACCCTAACCCTGAGTCACATCCTGCCATCACCCAGAATGATACCCTAGTACAAGGACAAAATGATTGACTTCAATAATTGGCTAAGCTTCTGGTGTCATTCTAAGGGGATCCAGTATTTGTCTGCCTCGAATGACATGACTGACAGACCACGATGCTTTGCCAGAGATGGCCTGCACCTGTCACCCTTGGGATTCTGGATACTGGCTAAGGCTCTTGCCACCCCTATAATGCCTTTTTTAGGCAAGTTTCAAATGAAAAATTCTCCACCGTAACAATTACAAGCAAACAAAATCTGAGGGTAATGCTTCTCAATGCTAGAAGTCTAAACCTCAAAATGCACTCACTCGAGGCAATCCTTAAAATGGAGAACATTGACATCTGTGCAGTGACAGAGACCTGGCTCAAGGCTTCAGAGAGCATCCCTGCATTACCAGGCTATAATTCATACCACACCTTTTGGCCACCTAACCTGGACCAAAACACTAAAGGTGGAGGCGTGTCCATATTCATTAAGGATATCCACACCTCCAGGCTAGTTGCTCAGCATAATGCATCCGGGATTATTCAAGTGCAACTAACTCTGGGCAAGACCGCAATCCAAATTGTAGCTAGCTATAGATCCCCCACCATGCCCCAGGATTCCCACTCCTTATTTCTTGATACACTGGAAAATATTAGGGTACAACCACACACCCTAATAATGGGTGATTTCAACTACCCCACCTTTAACTGGGAAAACTACTCATGTACCAACTCTGTTGCTCAATGTTTTCTGGAATTCATAAATTCCAACTCCATAGATCAACATATCCACATTCCCACCAGAGGCAGCAATATCCTAGACCTGGTCATTACCAACATGGGCAACCAGTGATCCACACCAGAGGTCAATTCCTCGTTGGTCAGATCCAACCACAAGCTAATCAACCTAGACATCCACATCCCACCCCCACCCCCATTAGGGAAGCCACCATAAAAAATGTCTCCAAAGGCAACTTCACGCTTCTTAAGACAGAAGTGACAAACTTTGTGACACCCATGCAGACGGACAATAGAGGTATGACTGCTGAATCCTACACAAATGCACTTTATAAGCACTTATATGAGTGCATGGATCTGCAATCCCTAACAGAACCAAGATGCTATCCTCCAAAAAAAGGAAGCCAGTCTGGTGGTCCCATGCCATAAACAAACTCCACAACAGAAGAAAGAAACTGTTGCAAAAAAGAGAAAAATCCCATGATCGGAGGAACTCCCTGGTCAGCCTCAGTAAGAAGCTGAGATCCCTCATAAAATCCTCCAAAGCTAGTTATGAAAACAAAATCGCCACTGATTCTAAAGACAACCACAAAGCATTCTATAGCTATATCAAGAATCTCAATGGCAACACTTAGATCTGCTCTGGGTTACAGCACAATGGTACTAAATATACAGAACCAACTGATATTGCCAACTTCCTGGCAGATAGGTTCAGTGCTAACTTTACCCCCCTCTCACCCCTTAAAGGGCCCATCTCTATACTGGAAAAATGCAAAGTTCCTGTAATCACAGCTGCACAGGAAAAAACACACTCTCCAAAGCCAAGAACACAGCATACATGGGACCTGACAGCATCCTAGGCTGCATTCTACATGAACTACAGAACAAACTGGCACCCCACCTAAGTACCATATTCAATCATAGTCTCACCTCAGGCTTTGTGCCCACTGAATGGTGCACAGTGACGGTTATCCCACTCCACAAAGAGGGAGCCACCACGGACCCTGGGAACTACTGCCCCATTAGCCTGATGTGCCTGCTCTGCAAGGCTATGGAATGTATCATCATGGAACTTATAAACAATGACATTGATAATCTCCAAACTCTGGACCCCACCCAGTTCGGGTTTGTAAAAGGCAGATCATGTTTGCTAAACCTGATAGACTTCTTTGAAGTGGTCACCAAAGCCGTAGATGAAGGTAAGGTGGTTCACACAGCCTATCTAGATCTTGCCAAGGCTTTTGACACCATCCCTCACTCTGGAATTATAGATAACCTCAATAAACTAGGTATAAATCCCTATGTCACAAGATGGGTTGCCAAGTGACTCACTGACAGAACCCACACTGTGAAAGTAGCAGACTTTAAATCTGACATCAGATCAGTGACAAGTGGAGTACCACAGGGTTCAATCCTGGGTCCTCTCATGTTTGGTATCTACTTCTCTGAAGTACAGGCTAACACAGAAGGTCTTTGGCTAATTAAGTTCACAGATGACTGCAAACTAGGAGTCATAATCAAAACTCCTAACAATATGGACATCCTTCAAAAGGGCCTCATTGAGACAGATGCCTGGTGTCAAAGCCATGGCTTCAAGCTCAATGCCAAAAAGTGCATTGTCATCCCTTTTGGTAAAAAATCTGTACCCATGAACTACCACATAGGTGGTACTCTACTTAACACTGAAAATATGATAAGAGACCTTTGGACACAGGTGGACAGTAGTCTCTCCTTTGATAATCACATTGCCACAGTAGTCAGGAAATCCTTCTACATGGCACACCTCATCACAAAAGTTTTTTCATCCAGGAAAAAAGAGCTCATTGCTCCCCTCTACTTGTCACTCATTAGACCCATTATAAAGTACAACACCCCTTTTGGTATGTACCTCACAAGACATCTGCAACAACTAGAAAGGCCACAGAAATACCTCACAAAGAGGATTACCAGCCTCAAACAGATGCCCCATGCAGACCATCTCAAAAAACTCCAGCTTTACTCCATTGCATATCGCCTACTCAGAGGTGATCTCTGCCTAACATACAAAGCTATGTCAAACCCAGAGCTGTTGGACATGATCCACTTAAAGAAATCCCAATCCCTCCGAGCTACATGCTCTAGGGACCTAAACCTTGTCACTACAATAAACAGAACATGCTGGAGGGATAGATTCCTGTCCCAGAGACTTCTCATACTCTGGAACAAACTACCTATCTATATCAAACAGAGCTCCTCATCAGCTCTCTTCAAGAAAAATCTTGATGATTGGACGAGAGATAGGAAAATCACCCCAGGGATCACTTCTGTGGCTCTGCCCAACAGGGGCACAGGAAAATAATTTTCTTGGGTGGCAAAAGCCAGGATACCTTTTTGGCTAGGCTTATGTAGGCCCTAGGGCCAATAGCGTAGTACCTGCCTATGAACTTATAAACTTCTGAACTATAGTCATACACACTCTCCCTAGTTATTGCTGTATTTGTGCACCTGCTTAAGTCTATAATCTAGAGAACTATGCATTAGCTGATCACACTGCATGGGAAGTCTTGCTACAAGTATGAGACAGAGGACATTTGGAGGAATGTCATCATCACTGCCTTGCAAGGCAGATGTATGATCTGAAAGGGAGAACAACAGTTGGAGGCTTCTTCTCCCAGTGTAAATGTTACATCTAAGTGGAAATGGACATCTCTTGGACATGGCATGCCAGTCTGTTTTGTTATTATTTGCTAACACACTCATACAAGTTACATTAGCTGGACTCCAACACCTGCCAGTCTAAGTCTACATTTAGAATATTGTATTATTTATTTTATTTTATTTTGCATTTTTGACTGGGATTGTCTGACTGAGCTGAAGACCCCTTTTTCAGCGGAGGCCCGGGGAGAAAAGCTCCAACATATTATACAATTTTCATTATAAATTAGCATTAAACAGCAATGTTACAGGATTATTACAAGGCATCAAGTAGCAATACAATGTTATACAGTGCCAATAATCAGGAGTATAGCAAAACTATTTTAAGATGTATAAAAAGAAATATGTCATTAAGATGAATATAGTTTTTGGGGCAAGTGTTTTAAACCCAGTTTTGTCATAATGTAGTTGCATGAAGGCAAGACAATTATAATAGAATGTTTCTCTGAAACAGCTACTGATGCTATAGGAGAAGTCTTATTACAAGTGTCAGACAGCACATAGCTGTGCCGTACATGACATGTGACTGGGCAATGCAGTGCGACAGAGAGATAAAACATCAATGTGTTGATCACAACTCAGAATACTGCAGCAGTAACTCATACATCATATAATTCACATTAATTGTGAAATTAATGTTTTTATATATATATATATATATATGGGTGTGTGTGTGTGTGTGTGTGTGTGTGTGTGTGTGTGTGTGTCCCATAGCAAGGTGTACTGAGCAGCTATGCGATGGGTGATAGTCCCAAATGTCAACCAAATGAGAGCCACCCATACATTTCTGACTGTTTATCTCAAGATCACTGTGTGAGTCTTGTGCTTATGTGTTGATCATTGACAACTGCCTGTAATGAGAGTACAGAGTACAAGCTAACTACAAGTCATACATGCAAACCATATGCACTGCACTCATTAATACAACTCTGCAAGCATGTGTCTGATTATACCACTTCATTGGAAGACATTTGGAAGGATAATATGCTTTAATGCCAAAATCCTTTACATTATGGAGTAACTAGACTGCCTGACAGTGAACTCCTCATATGTTGACTAAGCACACTGCTGACAAACTTATTTGGCAAAGTATCAGTCTGTGCATTATTATTTTGGGGGGTTTTAACTTAGAATGGGAGGTAATAGTGGTCTATGGTGCTCAGTGCTAAGCATTATGCAGTGGAAGAGTACAGGCCATTTCTGACCACATGTGCGTTGAGGTCTATATTAAATCAGCAAATGCTTAATAAAAACTTCAAAACATTACATAAAGGCATTTTGCTGTTTCGTGCTTTCAAGTTTGATCAAGATGCATTTGAAGGATTGTGTTTTCAGTTCTATAATAGGAACCGTGTGTTGTATTAATGTTTTGTATGTCATCATTACCATTTCTGTTGTGCTGATTAAAGTTCCCAAAACAGGGGGCTATCAACGGTAGGATACTATTAGACTAATTAAGGAATACACAGAATACTAGTGGGGGACTAACATGTATAATCAGTATTTCACAAGGTCTAATGTTATGAGAAAGGTTTAACTAATGTGCGTAATCCTGGTTTCAGACACCTGACAGTCTTCATCACATTCTGTAGATCTGAGCATTATGTGACCACAACACAATGGAAGTCATAGTTCATCTAGTAAAACTCACATATTTGAAGGGACATTGAGAAAATTATGAAGAAATGGTGTGTTGTCAATCTGACCAAATCAAGTATGTCATACACATACTTGTGCAAAGTGGAGAGCTATGTATGGGGCATATTGTTTTGTGGGAGTGGAGGACAGGTGCCCTTTTCATTTTTTTTTTTTTTTTTTGAGAGAGAGGAATATTGAGAAGGGTAGTTAGCAGATGAAGACATACAGGGCATACAAGACAGACAGAAATGGCAATGGTCACAAAAGGTTGGGGGACACCATTAATGGAGATAGCTATGGGACTTTAAAGGAGCATCCTTGTCCAGCATTAATACAGTGAAAACCTAGGCATCACCCTCTGAACTGTCACCACTGTTTCCTCTCAAAGACACCTTGGGCAGCTCCAGATGGGGCAACAATTTAAATAGTCTCTGCAGGATTCATCAGTTCTGCAGATGTGGATACCAAGGCCCTTCTTCATGTTCTTCTTCATTAACCCTGTTAGCTCTTGTTGGGTGACATAGTCAGCACATCCATTGGTACTGTTCCCGGTGGGTACCAGTGCAGCATCCCTGTGGCAGAGCTACCTGACTCAGATGGTGCAGGTAATGCAGCAGATGTGAAGGCAGTGATGCCAGGTTATGACACAGATGTGTTGGGAGCCTGTGCTACTTGTGGCAGTGCAACCTTAGCCACCTGCGGAGGGATAGTGGTATAAGCCCCTGTGGCTAATGCAGCACCCGCTATAAGTGGTCACGTTGTAGCATCAATTATAGCCTAAATGTCATAAAAGAAAAAGAAAGAGATATTTGGTGGGGGGAAATATCATAAATGTCATGCAATTGTAATACATCCCACTCCATTAATATTCCATGTAACTATTTAGATTTGTCACATCTTCATATGAATGTGAAGTCTTACACGTAAGTTGAAATAAACCTTAGTTTCCTCCATAGGTTCACAGATAAGTACAAGGCTTAGCTGCCGTCATGGGCTATTTTAAGCCTAACCAATTTCACTCTTTGTGCTTGAAACAACTTATCCCATTTGGTTATACATTGGACTTATCCATGCCATGGCAGATAATTATACCCATAATGAGAATAACTGGGATCATGCCATAGATAATTTGAGGGGACCCATGCATAGGATAAAGCATTTAGGACCTGCCTCTCTCCATTAATATACAGGGAGCAGTACTGAGATATATTTTCTATTTCACATCAAATGATCTAAGCTGCACTTGGATATGTACAAAAATGATCTTTGTTTTATGCGGATGGGAAGTCTGCCCCAAAGCAGTTATATCCTCCGAGAGATATACCTGTCCCTCCAAGCCATTCTGTTGATGTTGCAGAAGAGGTTTACAGCCATAGACTAACTATTTCTGATGTCATTTGACTTACTGATGTCCATTAAATCAATCAGTAATGGGTCAGAGGAGGCCTTGTATGCCAAATACAGGCCAGCCCTCAGCAGTCTGTAGGATACCGAGTATAGTGACAAGGCTTTGAGTAGGCCAATATAGGACATGTTATTTAGGCCATGTATCCTTTTAACAAGGTATTATACACATTATGGAAATAGTGTGACTATTGGACATCTGCTTTATGGCTAATTACATATCTCTCTGAATTGAGTACAATGTCATTCGAAAAGTTAGTGATTGCAGAATAAAACATATTAATTTATAATGATTAACTTTTGCTGCTTGTATTTGAACCCACAGATATTTACATTTACTGATTTACTCAAACATTGGCTAAATCAGTGTTGCATGAGCTATTCATGCAGGTATGAATGATTTGCACGCATATATATATATATATATATATATATATATATATATATATATATATATATATATATATATATATATATATATATATATATATATACCCGAACGCTCACTTACCCAAATTCCAAAATGCCGAGACGAAAAGGCTGAAGACCGCACAACACCAACGTCCCGGAACACTGATTTTCCACTCCAGGTAAGTAGCTGCTTGGCCATCCTGACAAAAAAGTAAAACCGAAGGAAAGCAAACCCACCCACCCATGAGGAGGGTCTCACCCCCCCACACCCCTAATTAAATATGCCAACTCCGAGATCGCACTACCGCGGGGGTAAGGGGCAAAGTTCAGCAGGATGGCCAAGTATTCATGAGTATAAGTGAGCATTCCAGTTTCTGAAGGGGACCCATATATATATATATATATATATATATATATATATATATATATATATATATATATATATATATATATATATATATATAAATTATTATGCATACTTATGTATTATTGTGTCATGCAATGACAGAGTGATGTTCAGAGAATTAATAAAATCATTTTACAATCACTGCTATTAGGAAATGGGTATCAGTCATAGGTACAACATACTTAACCCATGCCTTTTTCAGGTGTTGTAGTCTTGCCTCATGTGCTTCCTTATCTTCTTCAATCTCTACAGCTACACAGAACAGATAAAAAAAATAATGAACACCTGCTTGTGTTGCTAATTCATGGTATTGTACTGCCTGGTAATGGGTCACTATACTTACTCAACTGTGGTGGGTTGTTGGTCTGATAATACTTCTCCCATTAGTAGAGGAGGTCCTACTTGCACCTTTTCAAGTCACTGTCATAGTAATGGCATTCTCACCCATGTGTGGGATGCCAGTTGCTCTGGTGACATCCTTAACCAAGCTATTACAAGCCTTAGTCTTATACTGCGACCTGCTATAGTGATCCTGCGGCAGTCTTCACCTATAATGTTTAATGAGTTCAACAGAAATCATGGGCTCCTCCTGTCATCACCTCTGTTCTCTAGAGCACTACCCTCACCATCACCTTTCATGTCTTCTTAAAGATATCTGGAAAAATGGCAGGGAATTAGTGTCCAATTCAGATTTTACACGTACAAGCTTGTGTGCAACCACAGACAAGCTAGACAGTTGCATTTGTGCAACAGAAAGCACAGACATGGAATGGTATAAAACATGGGTATGATTTTTTTCAATGTCCATTTTAGGTGAGAAACATGGCAGTAAGACTTGGCCATATTTACTGCTCAGTGCATGTACAAATGCTCCACGGTGACTTCAGTAAGTGCAGGTTAATGCTGCTATCCCTGTTACATTTCAGATGATATACTTCCACCTCTGGGCATGTTCTCTGGGATGATAACATGCAAAAGTCAAAGATGTCCAGTAGGCTGAAGTTGTACAAATATATAAATACTTTAATAAAATAACAAATAAAATCAGGTAAGCGCTTTCGCAATGTGTTTGCTTCTTCAGACCATAAAATACACATTCAAACAAACATTTAAAAACAACCATTTGGTCAATCACAGTGAAAATATTAGTCATGTGATATAATCAGTGATTCAGACCTCTTCTTTTTAAAGCAGGTTTTAAAGAGATAGCACTGTTTAGTCCTGGAGACACATCTGCTCTAAAATCTAGGATCCATTTCAGCTCCAAAAATTCAATTTCATTACTAACATCACCTTCTCTGATATTAGTATTAAATTACTGCAAGACCAAAAACTTAAATTTGTGAGTGTCATCAAAATCTAACACATGCTAGCTAGTGTATTAGTAGATTTTCCATTCCTTATATCACTCCCTAAGGGTACAATTTGTCTTTCCTATGTAGAACATTTCACATGATATGCACTGTGCCATATAAACAAGATTACCACTGTTACAGTTTGCATAAAAATGAAAACTGATGTCTTTAAAGGTCCTAGGATGAATAATAGAGGTAGTCGACCAAATAAATCTACATGCCTTGCAAGACCTACAGGCATAAGTGCCTTGATGTTCAGATTGTGTCCTAGAAGGCCCAGAATGTTTATAACATAGGCATTGTTTTAAAGTTTGATTATTCCTAAAGAGAAACTGCGGAGTATCACCAATAACTTTGCTTATATTATCATCCCTCATTAAAATTGGCCAATTCTTTTTCATAATGTCACATACAAAGTTAATATTGCTGGAGTAAGTCAGAACCATTCTGTTTCTATCAGACTTATTGGTTATCTGTGGACTAGTACATTGTGTCTCAGATTTCTTAGAAAAATAAGGGATAACTCCTTTCATATTAACTTCTTCTATGGCCTGCTCTATTACTCCTATACTATATCCCCTTTGCAAGGCTTTCTGTGTTGGAGGGAAGCCTTCTAGTTTATCAGTGGGTGTAGTAAGTATTAGGTAGCCTATCTACCACAAGAGGAGTGGTTCCTGGCCAGAAATTGTAGCTATTGGCCATTTGGGCAGTTTTTTTTCCATCTCATTCAACTTTCTGGTTTAAAAGCCGCACTTGCACTTGTTCCCCACCTTTCCTGTAACTAGCCTAGTCCAGATACAGAGTTGCTGTATCCAGGACTGTTGGTAAGCTTCTGAGTCCTGCAAGCCTTTCTGTGTTGGAGGAAAGCCTACTAGCTTATCAGTGGGAGTGGTAAGCACTAGGTAGCCTGTCTACCACAAGAGGAGTGGTTCTTGGCCCAGAAATTGTAGTTTATTGACCATTTGGGCAGTTTGTCCATCTCTTTCAACTTTCTGGTTTAAAAGACCACATCTGTGCTTGTTTCCCATCGTTCCTGTAACTAACCTACTGGGAAGCACTAGAAAGCCTTAAACTGATACAAGCCTTCTGGCTTAGAAGGGAGACTTTGGAGTGATTAAGTATCAGTTTTCTGTATTTTCTTGCTGTACTTAACTGTTTTCCGCCAAAACGCCGATTTTCCAGCATTTATTGTGGTTTAAAAGGTTGTTTTTTTCACATATTGTACTTATTTGACTGCCTGCACTTTTAAAAAGTAGTTTTTTGTTTAAATAATTTAACTGTTGTAGGCTACACACTAAAGTGTGACAGCCTTTTCTGATCGTTTGTAGTCGTTTAAAGCTGTTTTAAGTGTATTTTTTACTGTTTTTGCCTTATCTTTTAAAAAAAAACAAACAAAAAAATTCCTTGTTTCCCACCTTTCTAAGCTAGTATAGTCCAGTTTTTAGACTAGTGCTGAATTCAGGGTATGTTACAAGTTTCTGAGTTGCCCATACCTTACTTGGATAGAAGTAAGTTTCTCTGTTCACCTGTGAGAG
This sequence comes from Protopterus annectens, assembly GCF_019279795.1. NCBI lineage: Eukaryota > Metazoa > Chordata > Ceratodontiformes > Protopteridae > Protopterus > Protopterus annectens. The sequence continues at coordinate 404,735,359 of NC_056734.1, read as the reverse complement.
AGGGGAGCTTTGAGCAGCCTATCTGTTCCTGAAGGAATGGTTTCAGCCCAGACGTTAGTAGTTTATTGGCCATTTTGGGCTAATTTCTATCTGTCATTTCCCTGCTGTAAAAATCGCGTTTGCACAGTTTTGGGTTAGCTAGGGTTAAATTATTCCCGGCTCCACTAAGTCTCCTCTTTAGTTTTTCCCTTGAAACTAGTCTAACTTTCAACCTAAGCACTCAAAAAGCATCCTACAGCCCAGCACTTGCTCAGACCTAATAGCAAGCTACCCTGACACTTGATTGCCCAGCAGGGCAAGGCTCTTTATTCACCCCTCACCAACCAAGCGACTAAGCAGCTCACCCTACTATTCAGGCATGACGAAAGGGCAATTTTAGGGGTACTCTCCAGTCCAGCTGGTGAATCTGGGTATCCTAAGGCAATGTTACAACTGCCTCATGTACACAGACAACCGTCTCCTCCTACCACAAAAACTAAGAGAGATGCAATTATACAGCCAAACTGGAGGCTAAGCTCTCTCCACCCAAGACTGGAACAGACAGTCAAGAGAAAAAGGTTAACACTTGCACCACACCTCCAGCCACACATAGACCTACGAAACCAGCACTGGCAAAAAATACACATAAATACACAAAATCATACTTGGAGGCTCTAAATAAAAACCTGCAAAAGTATCAGAGACCTCCAAAGCAGTCACCCAAACAACCTGCACCTCCTGTCACAAGCCAAACAACACATAAAACACAACATCAGTGTGCCACACAATCGCAGCCCTTATGGCGAAATAATATACCTAATGCACTAGTAATAGGTGGATCTATAGTCAGGCATACTGATGTCCCACTCACTAGGCTGGAAAAGGGGAAGGTTACTGTTAGCTGCCTGTCGGGAGCCAGAATCCGCCAAATAACACAAGCACTCAGGTCACTCCAGAACAAGTACAAATATGACTCTGTCATTGTTCATATTGGTGTGAATGACCTGAGACGTACCTCCCTGGACTACATGAAAAGAGACATGGAAGAGCTCTCTGATCATATAGCCCAGACAAATATGACCCTGACCCTGAGTAGCATCCTGCCCTCACTAAGAATGAGACCTCAGTATAAAGAAAAAATGATCAATTTCAACAATTGGCTAAGCTTCTGGTGTCATTCAAAGGGGATCCAGTGTCTGTCAGTCTGGTACGACACGCTCGACAAGCCACGTTGCTTCGCAAGAGATGGCTTGCACCTGTCAGCCCTAGGCTTTCATATACTGGCCAAGACTCTTGCTGCCCCAATAGTGCCTTTTTTAGGCAAGGCTCAAAAGTCAAACCCACCTCCGTAAACAGTGCAATTAACAAAAAACTGAGAGTTATGCTACTCAACGCCAGGAGTTTAAATCTCAAAATGCATGCACTCGAAGCACTCCTCAGTATGGAGAATGTTGACATCTGTGCAGTAACTGAAACCTGGTTCAAGGCTCCAGAGAGCACCCCAGCACTGCCGGGCTACAACTCATACCACACGTTTCAGACACAGAACACAGACCAAAACACAAAAGAAGGGGGTGTATCCATATTCATCAAGGATACCTACACCTCTGAGATCATCCATGTGCAACTAAGATAGGGCAAATCTGCAATGCAAATTGTAGCCTGCTGTAGATCACTCTCCATGACCCAGGACCACCACTCCACCTTTCTGGAGACACTGGAAAACATGAAGGTCCTACCGAACAACCTGATATTGGGTGATTTCAATTACCCTACCATTAACTGGGAAAACTACTCAAGTACAAACTCCCAGGCACAGCGCTTCCTGGAATTCATCAACTCAAATGCCCTGGATCAGCTGGTATACTCCCATATCAGAGGTGAAAACATATTGAACCTGGTCATCACCATCATGGCTGACAGGTGTTCCACACTGGAGGTCAACCCGTCACTGGTTAGATCAGACGATAAACAAATCACTCTGGATGTCCACACCCCAGCTCCACCCCCACCTAAGGAAACCGCAGTAAAAAACTTTTCTAAATCAAACTTCACCTTACTTAAGACAGAGGCAGTAAGTTTCACAGCCCCCACGCTAAAGGATAACGCTGCCCAAGATGCAGAAACTTTACAAATGCACTCTATGAGCACCTACAAGGATGCATGGATCATGCCATCCCTAGCAAAACCAAGACTCACTCCTCTAAGAGAAGGAAACCAGTCTGGTGGACCCCTGCAATAAACAGGCTATACAATAGAAGGAGGAAACTAGTTCAGAAAAAAAGCAAATCCCAAGAAGGAAAGACATCCCTGATCAGTATCAGTAAGAAACTGAGGTAGTTCATAAAATCATTCAAGGCTAACTTCGAGAGAAAAATAGTCAAGGATTCGAAAGATAACCACAAAGCCTTCTTTAGCTATGTTAGGAATCTAAGTGGCAACTCGCAGATATGCACTGAGCTAGTGCAAAATAGCACAAAATATACTGAACCTACTGATATTGCCAACATCCTGGCAGATAGATTCAGTGCTAACTTCACCCCCCTTTCACCCCCAAAAGGGCCCACAACAATACCGGAAAAGTGTAGTGTCCCAGAAATCACAGATGCACAGATAAAAACATCCCTTTCAAAAGCCAAAAACACAGCGTCAATGGAGCCAGATGGTGTCCCAGGCTGCGTCTTGCATGAACTACAGAACGAACTAACCTCCCACCTAAACACTCTGTTCAACCTCAGCCTCTCCACAGGCTATGTGCCCATAGAATGGTGCACAGCAATGGTTATTCTGATCCACAAAGGAGGGGCCACAACTGACCCTGGTAACTATCACCCTATAAGCCTGACTAGCCTGGTCTGCAAGGCTATGGAGCGCATCATCATGGAACTCATTAACAAAGACATTGGGAATCTCCAAACACTTGACCCAACCCAGTTTGTTAAGGGCAGATCATGCCTACTAAACCAGGTTGACTTCTTCGAGACAGTCACCAAGGCCATAGATGAGGGAAAGGTGGTTCACACAGCCTACCTGGACCTCACCAAGGCTTTTGACACCATTCCCCACTTGGGTATTACAGAAAAACTCACCAGCCTGAAAATAAACCCCTACATCATGAGATGGGTTGCCAACTGGCTTACAGACAGAGCTCACATGGTAAGAATAGCGGGCTCCAGGTCCGACTCTAAACCAGTCACAATTGGTGTCCCACAAGGCTCGGTCCTGGGACAACTACTGTTTGGCATATACTTCTCAGAAGTACAGGCAAACACAGGAGGACTATGGCTAACCACTTTCTCCGATAACTGTAAACTGAGAGCCATAATTGACTCTCCGGTTGACTCTCCTCCAAAAGGGCCTTACTGAGATGGACACCTGGTGTCAAAGTCATGGCCTCAAGCTAAATGCCAAAAAATGCATAGTCATCCTGTTTGGGAAAAACAAAACACCCACAAATTACCACATAGGTGGCAGCCCCCTTAATGCAGAAGAGGTAATAAGAGATCTGGGGACCCAGGTAGATAGTAATCTCTCCTTTGACAATCACATTGCCAAAGTAGTTAGGAAATCCTTCTGTGTCGCCCATCTAATTACTATAGGGTTCACATCTAGAAATAAAGAAGTTATAGTGCCCCTCTACTCATCATTCATCAGACCCATCATAGAGTACAATGCCCCATTTGGGATGTACCTCACAAGACACTTCCAATAGCTGGAAAGACCACAAAAGTACCTCACCAAGAGGATTACTGGCCTCAAACATATGTCCTATGCAGCCCGACTGAAAAAACTCTGGCTGTACTCAGTGGCATATCGCTTACTCAGAGGTGATGTCTGCCTGACTTACAAAGCCATGTCCAACTCAGAATTGATGGACATGCTCCACCTAAAGAAATCCAAGTCACTGAGAGCCATGCGCTCTAGTGAGCTAAACCTTGCCACAACAATAAATAGAACATCTGTAGAAAAAGAAATGACTGGTGTTGGGGCTGATATTGTTATTATAAACTCAGAGTATAACTGTTAGGAAGCCTTGATATATCCGTAGCACTTTGTATACAACTGTACCTTTGAAAAACAGTTATTGATACATATAAAAGCCTCGTAAATATATAGCACTAAAATATGATAATGCTATGAGCTCAACAGTACCTTATTTGTAAATAAACGCACACCAAGGCTGTATTCACATCTCCGTGATGGTGTGCAGGTATAAAACTGAATCGCCCAGTCAGTATTCACTTCTCCAAGCGTTTCCACAAGTAAACTTTTCCAGGTAATAGTAACAGTACTATCCAAAACAAATAGTTCCAACACGAATAATTCCAGATAGTAGTAACAATACAATCCAAAACGAATAGTTCCAACACTTCTGCCCTTGCAATATGCATTCTATGAATGCACCACACAAATAACTTAAAATAAGCAAAATATTTTATTTTAAAAAGCAATCGACAAACAATTTCGGCTAGCGCTTTCACCTGTTGGCTTCCTCAGGCCATTAAATTAGTACTAGTAATGCAGACAATATATAACTTCAGGATTTCAAAATCCCGATTCAGTTTTATACCTGCACACCATCACGGAGATGTGAATACAGCCTTGGTGTGCGTTTATTTACAAATAAGGTACTGTTTCTACAGATTATCTTGTTGGACTGTTTAGACTGTGTGTTCTTGGAGCAGTAGTGACTGTTTGCCTAAATAAATAGAACATGCTGGAGGGATAGATTCCTGTCACAGAGACTCCCCATGCTTTGGAACAACCACATTAGGCAGAGCCCCTCACTAACACTCCTCAAGAGAAACCCTGATGAGTGGATGGGTAACAGAAAATACACCCCTGGGATCACTTCATTGGCTCTGCTTGACAGAGGCTCAGTTAATTAATCAACGGGGTGGAAAAACCGACACACTCTGGCTAGGCTTATAAATGCCCTCGGGCAGATAGCCTAGTACCTACCTATGAACCTATGAACCTAATAGTTCAATGCGTAAAGTGTCTAAGGCTCTGTTCAAAGATGAGGCATCAATATGTAAACACATTAGTCTAAAAACTTGGTTCTTAACCACATTTCTAGCAATGTGTCGGGGATGCATGCTCATATTATGTAAAATATTATTTTTCTTGCAGGGTTTCCTGTACATACTAGTTGATAAGTTGCCTAGATCATTAATATTAACACTTATGTCCAAAAATTCAATGCATGTCACAGAGCTATGCATAGTAAAACTAAGAGAGGAAGTCGTGTTCTGTAAATAATCAACAAACTGATCTAAAATATGGGTGGCCCCTTGCCAAACAAAAAAAGATGTCATCTACAAAACGTCTGTAGAACTTCACATAATTACAAAATAAAATGTTAGAAAAAAACAGACTGTTTCTCCCACTGAGCAAAAACTAGGTTGGCAAATGAGTTAACACACGCTGTTCCTATAGCCACCCCTAATTTCTGCAAAAAAAATAGTCAGTTTCAAATGCAAAGATGTTATTTTCCAAGATCATCTGTAGTAAAGCACAAATAAGTTCTATCTTAGAATTCAAAATGTCGTTTCAGATACAAGGAACATCCTGATATTGTTAATCCCTAAATCATTGGGGATTACTGCGAACAGTTTACATCTAGGGTTACAAGAATAACACCTTCCAAGTCATTAGACTTATTGGACCATTCAAACAAATCCTATAGGAATTGTTTAGCGTCCTTCGGGATACTTACAACCAAGTCTAGGGGCTGCTTCAACTGCTTTTCCACATAAACTGATAGTGGTTCTGTCAGCCACCCTCTCCCTGACACAGTTGGTCAAAGGGGTGGGTTAGCTGCATCTTTATGAACCTTCAGCAAGCCATATATCATAGGTATCAACGGATGATCTACTGTGAAATAAGTGTATAAATCATAATCTATCTGTCTAGTCATTAATAGGTCATATAAATAGAAATAAACTCTATTAATAATACCAGTAATTTGATATTTCTGTAATTTTAAATATACACCTTCATTTGTTAACATAGCCATCATTGTATCAGTATAGTCACTCTTGTCCAGCAAAACAATCCCACCTCCTTTATCAGCTGGCCTGAAGCTTAGCTGTTGCATCTTAGTTAGTTCACACAGTGCTGTTGTTTCCTTAATTGTTAGATTGTAAAATTCAGTCTCATAGCTCCTAGACATATAGCCAGCTCTTAAGTCTTTCTCACACATATTAATGAACGCTTCTACAGCTGGAGAAAATTTTGGTGTGAACACACTAGGCTTCTTAAATACATTAAGCATTTCTTTCCCTTCTGGGAAAGTTACCCCCAACATTAATTTCCTAGCAAACATTCGTAAATCCAAGAGTACATCAGTTAAATTATTAGTAGTTGCGGGAATGAATGAAAGCCCTTTATTAAAGACTGCAGTTTGTTCTGACGTAAGTGGGTAGGAGGATAAGTTAAAAATTAAATCACTGCCTACCGTTTCAATGAATTCAGTCTCTTCCATTTGGTTGGCGTATCCGCTCTCATGTTCTGTCTCCCTTGCCTGCTGTGTGAGCGTTCTTTTCTTTTTTCTTGTCTTATTGGGAGAGCTTTCTCTAAAAAAACTTGGTCTTTAATTAAAACATTGTCATTAAGAATAGTATTGCTCATACAGTTAGGGCCTTGCCCTCTGTAAGCCTTAGGTCTCACTACTGGCTCAGCTTGAGTGTTTATCATACATTCACTAGAACAATTAGTTGCAGAAGGGGATGGCTGCACTATCTCTGCAGTTAATAGACGTATTTCATGTTACGCCATTGAAATCACTTGAGACACTGCTGTATTTGTGTCTACTGTTGAATCAAAGTCTCTGCTACTGCTGACATCCATCCTATCACACCCTCCTGATAGAACTGAGCCTATCTGATGTAACACATTCACTGTGAGTGAATCCAAAACCTCAGAATTGCTCTGGTTGTTCCTCGTTGGTGTATTTTCTCTGGGCCAGGAGAACACATTGCCCTTTTGAAAGTCCTTGACATCTCTTTGTAATTTTTTATGTTTGCCACTCTGTAATTTCCGCTTGTAGAGTGATACATTACAAATCCCTTCATCCAAGAGTTTGGTGTACATATCAGCCTTATAGGCATCACTAATAGATAGAAACAATTCGTTGATCTGGCTGGCCAATGATTCTTCCTCAGGGTAGAAGAATTCATTCAATAAGCGCATATAGCTAAAGCTTAATTGTAAGTTCAGTACTTGCCAGCACTTCAATAATTCAGGGCAGCTATCCCCATAAGACGGAGATGATTCATAACATTCATAACATAAACATTTTCACAAACCAGTATGACATGAAAATCTCCATTATGTTGTTATCATTCAATGTTGTTCTTATGTAAATGTCATTTAAGTGCAACTAGTGCCTTGGTAGCATATAAAATGTCAGAAAACAGTGAGTGATAGCACTTTGGAATCGAACCCATAGCAAAAAGGAACTCAAGCTTTCTTACTCTGCATATTAAGTGTTAATGCCACTGGAAAGCTGACAAACCAAGCTTGTAAGTTAAGGTGTACAGTTTTGAAAAGGACTGGATATAGACCTGCTTCTGAAAACCCTGTAGCTGTTGTACTTCATGGTGTTCCTTTACTGAAGGAATATTTTGAAGTATACATGTGTTCCTGTGGAAGAGTCTCCATTGCATTGATTTCTCTACTATCTCCAATGGTAACTTATGCAGAGGCCAACTTATTTGTGGGGCTGACAACAAAATCTTAGTGCAGGTGGAATTGCATACATTTTGCCATAGGATGTAAAATGCCAGTTCTCTACAGTTATTCCTGCAAACAAAAATTACTTTGTGCTAACTATCATGCAAAGAATAGGAAAGACTTTTAGAACCGCTGACTGTGTGATGCCGCTAATTTTTCATTGACATAATGATGCATTCATCTTATAACATATATTGATTAAGGGCCATACAGAGGTTACAGGAGATGATGTTTGCCATAGAATATATCATTACAATGTACATTATGGGTAATAAAAATATATTCCACTGAAGTCATAGTCATACATCTTTTTAAAGCTGTGCTGGTGTATATGTCATATTTCCCTAATCCATTATCTTTCCAACGTAACTGCCTCTGGCTCCCTTTACTGCCTCATACTTATGCACATGTACAATTTTGAACATTATGCACACAGAGATGTAGTTTTACTATAATCAGTGGTATGAGTACTGCAGGTAATACAGATCACGTTTATCTTGTTTAGCAGCCATCATACACAGTTGTGTTGCAGAATTCACCTTTAAAATTGCACGTGTAGTTCAGCTTTAAGTAAAGAAAGTAAAAAATGTATTATGAAAAATAAAGGTAAACTATCCATCATGTAGATTTAACCCCAGCACTGCTTGTGATGTTATTTAGAACATAATTAACTAACAACTTTGAGGCACTGAGAAAATTACATAAGAACTGTGTTTTCTGCATTCCCTACTGTTCAAAGTACTGATTAAACTACACCATTCCTTGATTGAGGGATAAGTCTTTGTGTATACAAAATTAAATTTGGAGCTTTTGCCATGGCAAGTGAATTGTCATTCAGCGAGGCCAGTTGCTGATGGGCCCATGAAACCAAAAAATGTAGTCATAAATCAGTGTGATGATCATGGTAGTATGGTTACTCCAGTTTGAGAGCTGGCAGAATCTCCCCCAGTTTATTTGAGGGTAAAGTACCACATAGGGGTGTTGGTAGACATGCTCAGAAAAGGTATGCTTATCACCCCCCCCCTGATTTTTGAAGTGTCAGTATTTGCTACTCAGTGTATGTACAGGTCTATTGTGGAAGCACAGGCAAGTTCCCCTAGGGCCACGGAAGATGTAGTGAGAGTATTGCATGTCACATTTTGGCGTGTGAGACTGCATAAACTTTGTTTGTGATTTCTTGGACTAGATGAATGATATACTGGATCATGTAGTGTTGGTTATGGAAACTCTGCTGGGGGAGGGACCACATCCATGAGGCCAAACAGCCAGTACATCATCAGATGTTAGCCAACGCTGACATGGCCATGCCAGATCCTGCTCCCATAGTAGTACTATTTTCACTGCTCCTTCAATGGTGGATGTGTCCACATGCAGATGTGGTCAGTGACATGGTCATGGATATAGTCAGGATGATATTTCATCCAACAGACATCTTTCAGATTCAGGTAGCACTTCAACTTATAGCCAGGCTCAAGGAATTAACAATGCAACTCCTGGCAGAGGTAGTTTAAGTGGTTGGGGGCATTAACAATGAACTGAATATTTTACTATACATGGCTCACATCTGTCCAGGATGCATGGGCGTACTGCTTGCAGACATAAACACAGCACATCTCACATTGACCATGACACCTGACACACAACCATAATATTATCTAAAACTGACTTCCTTGCATCTGGAGATACTGGCCCTGATAGTGCATATTTGTTCTGATGTCATCTCTTTCACTCTCTCACACACACGCATATACACACACACACACACACACACACACACACACACACACACACACACACACACACACACACACACACGCATGCACGCATGCACGCACGCATGCACACACGCATGCATGCGCACGCACGCACACACACACACACACACACACACACACACACACACACACACACACACACACACACACACACACACACACACACACACACACACACAATTATTTTTGTGTCAGGCTTGCCCTCCTATAACCCCCATCCCCAACACTGTGCAATAGATAATGACTGTGCCATGCCCTTTGCACAGTTCTGTGTCCTAGAATTGCCTGTGTGTGATGCATAGAGTAGCCAGCTAATGCTATTTTACTCAAATGCATGTTTTCATCAGGATGTGTAACAGTTTTTCAGTTTGTTTTAGTCTGCTTAACTTTAACTATTTTATTAGTTGAAGTGATATAAGGAGTTCACAGATAAGTACTAGGCTAGCTGCCCCATGTGCCATTTTAAGCCTAGCCAATTTCCCTATACCTTGTGTCTGGGAGATAAGCAACTTAACCATTAAAGCAACCCCAACCTCCCCTGATAACTGCTGGAGTTTCTGACATGAGCTAATTATATCTGATGCACAGAACTGAGCAGGCTAAGCATTTTTTAGGGAAATGCCTTTTTTCTTTTTACTCTGGGATTGCAGCTTTTCATTTGTGGTTCTATTTTCATTTGTAGTAATATGTTCTATGACCTGCTTGATCATCTAGCTGTGCAAATGATGGTGACATTGGCCTACCCCTGTGGGTTTGTTTGACATGGAGCTGCTCATGCTTTTTTCACAGGGTGGAAACATAAAATATATGCATGCAAAATATTTTTGTTCCATTTAAAAGCTTCATAGTTGATTTAGTCGGCATTTGTTGCATTTATCTGACAGATACAGTATTTATGACATTCCTGTACAGTTGACCATGATTTCATATTACCAAAGTATAGTACATAAACATAGGTAGACACATCTCTTCATCACTTACCTTTGTTATCACTGCTAACAAAATCATAGGCTGTGTTGCCTCTGTCTGACGATCACAGTAGCCAGCTATTGTATGGGTAAGCGATGGCTGGTATGCTTGCATGGGTCCCTATCGAATTACTGAAGTTTCAAAACTTCGAACATTATATGGTGAGAACATGTGATGGAAGTTTTGAAACCCTGAATGTTTTGAATGATGATCGCTGTACAGCCGGAATGGGAAATTTACCATTTTCCTCACTATGCGATCTCGGAGTTGGTATATTTAATTAGCAGGGTGTGTGGGGGGTGCTAGAGTCTTGCACCCCTTCAAAAATATAAAAAAATGTACTTTGTTTTTCTTTTTTGTTTTTTTTTTCTTTTAGTTTCAAAGTTCAAAACTTTGATCATATGCTCTCGGCCATATGATGTTTGAAGTTCTGAAACTTTGGTAATCCAATAGGGATCCGTCTGCATGCATCAGTGTTGCTATTTGTATATGCTTAGCTCCTTTTTTTAAATTAAGTGGTGCGTATATGGCTATTCATTGGCTTTTAGCCAGTACAATGGCATATTGTGCATTCCTCCATCTGCCATGACCATACCTAGCTGGAGGTTCCTTATCTAAACCCCTGTCTGTGTCTGCCAGCACTGCATGTGGTGCTAGGAACTGCAGTCCCTGTCCTGGGGCACCCTGTTGCAATTGCTTTCTGAGGATGATGTTATGTAAATAGCACAGACAATCAGTATTTTGGCAAAGGTGGTCGGGACATATTATAGAGCATCTCTAGACATAAGAAACGTGACTTGGGCAGGTCAAATACATACTCTGTGAAATTTCTAGTCTGTGCATGTGCATTGTTGTAACCTTGTTCAGTGGGTTGTGTGGATTTCTTATGAGTGTCATGAACCACAATTCTACTGTATATCCTGCATCCCCTTTTACATATCCTTTTGAAAAGTCACTCCTTGAAAACCTTAGGTACAGATTACACATGTGACATATGTGAAAGTCATGGAAACTACCAAGGTGACCTGCATATACATTACAGATAATACATGTATTACAGAACACCTGACAGCTGATGGATTCTCCTTCTCAGTTCACCAGCTGGAGCTTTTATTTCTATGTGGGTGTATTCTATGACCCCCAGCACCTCAAATGTGCCATGGCACAGAAATTTGGCATGGTGGAAGTTCTTTCCTTTGTGATAAGTGGAAATGATATATGCTCTCCTCCATGTTGCAACACTGCATTGTATTGAAGAATTGATGGAGTATTCTTGAGGCAGAGGCTTGTGAAACCCCCACTATGCCCTGTGTGGGTTGCTGAAAACCCCCTGTAGCTAGTATATGTAATGAAATGCATACCTTAGATTCCACTTGGATAGGTTCTCCATGAATCCCATGAGACCTCAAGGGAGGATGGCAGATATCCACTATTTGTCCTATAGTATCCCGTCCATCCTGTAGTCCATTATTTCTATTTCAGGTAGTCCATGGTAGGTCAAATGTGGTCTAAACACACTATGTCTTCTAGGCTGAAGTCTGGCAGCTGGAGCAGCATTTTGGATGAGAGTCTGTTACACACAGAGATTTATAAAGGCTGCAGCAACCCCTAACATTTTTCATTTTCCTTGTGGCTGTATTCCAGCATTTGTTGGAATTCAGAGTGGAAGTGAACATGACATGTTCAAGCTAATTTTACACATTTCTGAATCTCTCTGCCATGCTTTTCAGCATAATTAGCATGCACCTTGGTGATTTATACACTCATTAGCATATTCATCTGCTTACCTTTTTTTACAGCCAGCTACAACTTGTTCTGCTGTTTCCTGAATTGCTAACAGGTCGGCCATCCTGCTTATCACACACGGGCTTAATGTGATGCATAGACGTTCATGAATCCCAGTCACAGTTATCTTCTGTGTACCACTTGTGTTAGATTGGGATGAAAGTAAAAGCACAAAGTACTAGAGGCATATATTATACAGCTGAAGGTCTGGAAGAAACCGAAGCACATGGATAAAATTCACAGAGAGACAATTAGTACATGCAGACTCCACACAGAAGGACTTAACAGCCAAAAACTCAACTGGAGAACTAAGGTCTGTTACATGGCAACACAAGTTGATGTGATATTCTGACAATAATCAGTTGCTATCACACACATCATGCCCAAACAACTTGAGACAGCCACTTACTGAGTCCAGTACTGATGACTGACTCTGATGGAAAATGGAACAATTAGGTCCACTACTTCTGCAAAGACAGAATAGTAACTGTGCATATTGAATGGTTGACAACACTGTCAATCACTCTCATCCAAAGGCAATCCCTGTACCAAGCAATTAAAGTCAAATGCATTGACTGTATACACCGCAGATAGGATCAGACCGAACGTAATAAAATAAAAATAACAATAATAGCTCAGAGCAATTTATTTTATTCTCCCAACAGACACACACATGCACAGATGTGGCCATGAGTTAACCCCACTTGTATGACTGACTGTATACCTCAGATTTTTGATTGCAATCAAATGAATAAACACATAAATAATAGCTACAAAGGGCTTTATCATCTTCTCAGTTTACTACTTTTAGAATATAGAGTGACCCACTGCAACCCACGCATATGTCTGAACTTCTTATCACACAAACAGAAAACAAAAAATGAAAGTACAAAGGAACAACATTAGTTTATCCTTATTATGTAGTGACTGCAATCTTCATTGATTTGCCAGGAAAATAATTTACAAAAAACAGACCAAAATATGTCACAAAAATTAGAATCATTTTAAATAAAAATCAGAGATTACCGAAAACATATACTCTCCCCACAGCTATATAGATATATGTACTCACACACACACACACACACACACACACACACACACACACACACACACACACACACACACACGCACATACACACGCACACATGCACACACACACAGATACAACCATCAATAACAGTCACTTGCATGACTTTGACTATAGATCTCAGATGTTAGATTGCATTAAATAAATAAATAAATAAATAAAAATATAACTACCACTCAGGAATGTATTATCTCAACTCATTATTGTTAAAATACATTATGAAATCCACTGCCACACCCACCCCTACAACATACATCTTCAATGTCTTAGACCAAGACTCAAGTAGAAAGCTAAAAATATTGCTGGACAAAGGACCAAATACAGGGACAGATAATGCCTTCATATACTTACAAACATACTGGAATAACAAGCTTTGCCTTAGCATGCTTTTGTGATGGCTATTAAGCCTCAGACTTGAATGTCTGTCATATTTATCTAGTGACTAAAATTCTCACAGATTTGCAAAAAAAACAACAAACCTTATGAGGAACAGACCAAAGTACAAGACCATGAAGTTGTTGATAAGTGATAGCATCTACACCCCCCAACACACAGATGTGACCATTGATTAAAGCCACTTGTATGGCTTGTATACCTCAGATATTTGATCACAATCAGATGAATCAAAACATACATAAGTAAATGCCATATAGGAATTTAGCTTGTCTACTTACTGTTAGAGTGTATACTGCGGTGGTGGTGCTGCGGTAGCATTGTCGCCTCACAGTAAGACGTTGACCTGTTCGATTCTCAGCTAGAGCATCTTCTGTGTGGAGACATGCGTGAATGGGTGTACCTTCGTTGAAGGTTGTGCGTCAGGGCCGGCAACTCGGCATGTAAAAATCTACTGCCAGTCATTAGCGGACCAGAGATCCACTGTGGTGACCCCTAACCGGGAAAAGCCGAAAGACACAACAACAACTTACTGTTAGAGTGTGCAATTCATTGCCCCCATATCTTTCAACCTCTTAGTTCATGAATAGAGGAGGCAGCTAAAATAATGGTAGACAATGGATCAAAATCACTGACAGCTATATATTTAGAAACTTGCTAGCTTAACAGGCTTTGCATTATTAGCATGCTTTTTTGAATGCTATTAAATCTGAAACTCAGATGTCTGTCAACATTATTTAGTAACTGCAATTCAAGCTGATTTGCCAGAAAAGCCACAGACTTTATGAGCAGCATACCAATATATGTGATAAAAATGACATACATTTTTGTAAAATTAGGGACATTTGAGAGCATGTACACCCCCCCCCACACACACACACACAACTGCACACTTAAGTAAATGAAGTATTTACCTTCCTACGTGCTGGCAGTACCAGGAATACCGCCTGTAAAAATATACTGCACTTGAAAAAATATAAAATACTTGTTCCTGCACTCTTTTCTTTCCATTACCACAGTTAATGCCTTTCACTTTCATCTTCAGCTGTCTCAGTCACATGAGGCAGCCTGAACCTATAGGAAAGGCTCTTTCTTGCTTCATGCAGCAGCCTGGTGAGATGCTTGTTGTGTGACATTTCTGAGGTCCTCAACAACAGGATGAAAGAGCTACACTGACTGGTGGAGTAAGTTTGCTGTCAGACCATTTTGAAAGGAGCTCTGAAAGTTGACTTCGCAAAATGTATTCTTTTAACTCAGCTTTCCACAGGATTCTGCACCCGCCCGTGAATAGAGTTCTGAGAACCAAAAACTAAAACTGAAAGTCAGAAAGTTGAACTATTGACTTTAATAGCATTTCTTTTTTTTTTCTTTTAATGGGGGGGGGGGGTTGCATGCTAACAGCCACTGTTTTTATCTACTTCTGCTCTGATTGCAATTTAGCCCTTAGCTACCTTACTAATCAGCTCAGTTTGATACAGGGCATCATCTACCATATAAGTCACGAAGACTAAGGGGCCAGACCTGCCCATGGATAACCACAGACTTAAAAAATAACCTTAGAGACAGTATTTGGAATAGTTGTAAAAAAAACCTCACCCAATACGTAACTTCTTCAAAGTTATCTTGAGCAAATAAAAGCCACTAGAATCATCACTAACTCTGCTAAAGCCACCTTCCTAGGATTAAAGCAAAATTCAGTTTCATCTTCCCCAAAGCAATTCTTGAAGGAAATAAAGTGGCCTCATTACAGATCAGTCCCGATCTTATCAGACACAGTCACTAATGGCAATTTAAACCTTCCTTTTAAATACTGCCAGCTCCTTTGTACATCCACTGAGGACTTAAAAAGAATTTCCCTAATCTACCTCTATGTTAGCAATTAACAAATAAAGCAAATCCCTCACAAGTCCACAATCTTCATTCTGCTGTCCACTTCTTTAAACAAATCACATGTGACGACACTAAGTAGCTGCTACTAACAGTAAATAAAACCTCAGTGGTGAAATTCAATACATTTTTCAGAACTGTCCTAAAGAAGCTAGCAGTTCTTTCACCAAATCTCTCACCTATATAGTCATTCTTTAACACCAAGATTCTTCCCTACATCCCCGAAACACTCAATTATTCTCCCATTACCAAACTCTGGTAAACTTAAAGACTGCCTAACTTATGTACTCTCTCCAAAAATCTTTGAAAAAAATCTCTAAAAACAAATATTCAAACAAGTAAACTGCAACTGCCTTCTTTGTCATGAAGAGCATGGATTTTGACATGCCATTAGTCCAAAGACAGAGTTATACTCAGTCACTGGTACCATCAACTGCAACACAAATGCCATCTTCTCAGCAGTGGATAGCATTTGGGACAGTTAATCA
Organism: Protopterus annectens; assembly: GCF_019279795.1. NCBI lineage: Eukaryota > Metazoa > Chordata > Ceratodontiformes > Protopteridae > Protopterus > Protopterus annectens. Next base: position 404,719,256 of record NC_056734.1, on the reverse strand, counting down.
AACACTTGTGCTGAATAAACTCAGTAAATTCAACTTTGATATTAGCACTGTAATATGGTTAAAAGGTTACCTAGAGGCTAGAACTCCCGAGATCTGTTCCTGCAGCACTTTTTAGCACTTGTATTCTCAATACTAGGATATCATGAGGGTTTGTGCTTTGACCCCTGCTTTTACAATATTTATAAATGATCTTACCCGTGATACTTCCTCTGTTAATCTGGTTACATATGCAACTGTTCATAAATGACCTGACCCATGATATTCTCTCCTTTAATCTGGTTATGTATGCAGATCTCATCATAAAAGGGTTCTCCTCTAGAAAAAAGGAGGTTATTGTTCCTCTCTACTCATCCCTCATCAGACCCATTATAGAGTACAATGCCCCATTTGGCATGCATCTCACAAGACACCTACAACAACTGGAAGGGCCACAGAAATACCTCACTAAGGAGATTACTGGCCTCAAACAGATGCCATATGCAGACTGTCTCAAAAAACTCCAGGTCTACTCCATCGCATATCGCCTACTCAGAGGTGATCTCTGCCTAACATACAAATCTGTGTCAAACCCAGAGCTGTTGGACATGCTACACTTAAAGAAATCCTAATGTCTCTGAACTACATGCTCCAGGGACCTAAACCTTGTCACCACAATAAAGAAAACATGCTGGAGGGATAGATTCCTGTCCCAGAGACTTCCCATACTCTGGAACAAACTACCCATTCAAGTCAAACAAAGCTCCTCATCGGCCCTCTTTAAGAAAAATCTTGACGACTGGATGGGAAATAAAAAATTCACCCCAGGGATCACTTCTGTGGCTCTGCTTGACAGGAGCACAGGAAAATAATTTTCTTGGCTGGCAAAAGCCAGGGAACCTTTTTGGCTAGGCTTATATAGGCCCTAGGGCCGATAGCCTAGTAGCTACCTATGAACCTATGAACCTATGACCTCCCACTTAAAGAATATGATAACTCTCCCTCAGTCCTACAAGACAAGCTTCATAACATGTTTTTCCTTGCTGTACAATTAGATCTTCAACAATACACTCATAATTAACTCCCCCCATAAATTCACCATCATGTTTTTTGCCACCCCATGAAACTAAAAAATCCCAATCTACTAGTTAAAGACAACACAAACAACACAATACCTAAAGTAACTGACCAAACATACCTGGGCATGATGCTAGATCCCTCCCAGATCTTCACTAAACATTTTGAAAATTGGTTCGCAATAAAACACTCAGCCAACTGAAGCTTTGCCTCATATGTCCTACCTCCTCGACTCCATTGCATACAGAGCAGTAGCCAGAACTGCCTTCATACATAAACCTGAATATGGCTGACCAGTACCATCTATCTCACTATAAACTAGGGCCAAACTACACAGACTGCAAATGGTCAGAAAGATATGTAGATTTGTCCTACAAGCTCCAAACTGCACTCATCACTGCCACCTTCTCAAAGGAATCAGCTGGCTTACAATACAAAGTATGGCAGTCTTTATTTTAGCTTAATACTATTTAAGATAGAGTCACCTAAATATTTTGTTCAGTGCTATTTAAAAATTATTATTTTACATCAGTACCTTCCCTTAATAACAAAACTACCAATCTGGAATTAGTCCTTCTTGCATACAGAAACCCAAAATTATACACATACCCTAATTAGATCTAGGTTCAGATCTGCACTGGAGAAAAAAAAAACATCAGTCTGGAGTCATCTTCCTCTTGAAATAAAACTGCAAACTATAGTTGTGTTTAAGACAATACTAAAACTACATATCCTGAAGGAATCTAAATGCTCATGTTAATTTGCATATTTCTCTATGGGATTCAATAAACTCTGTGTAGGCTTCGCTCAAAGCCCTGAGTTTACGTTTTTGCACAGTGAGCAGCAGTGCTAATTACACATTCATGCTATGTACCATGCTTTAACATAAACAAGTGAGGTGTTGTGGCTAGCGATATTGTTGCCGGTCAGGAAACCATGTAGAGCAACATGGATAGCAGCAGACATGTAGACCTGTTTACCTATGGGCAAAGTAGGTCTGCAGGATTGCACAAAATGTCACAGTGATTACCAAGGTTAAAAATATATAAATGTACATGGTCCAAAAACAGTACAGGACAGTGTATACAGTGCAGAGTATTGTGGAATCCCATTTCAGGCATTCTGAACAAATTTTGTGTAAATGATCAGTGATGGTACATTGTCTGCCATTTAAAATAAACAGTCAGGAGAAGTGTGTGTATAAAATAGGGATGTACAGATAGATTGTAGGAATGAACACAGGGAAATAGGACAGGTGAAACATCATAATCTACAGCAGATGAGGGCATGCAAATGGAAGACAGTTGTAGCAGGGACTCTAATCACATATCGACATGGTACAGTATGGACCGCACAGTGAAAATGTATATTATATAACTGTCAGACAAGGTGACATAACAATGGAGAAGATGTCTTTCTGATATAAGTATCCTGATATGAACAATGGAGAGGGCGTCTTTCAGGGATGTTATATAGAATCAGGGTTAGGTGCATATTGTGAAGCTGTGCAAACTGGTTTGCCTGAATATGGTTGTAATGTCAGCAGAGGTCTCCACTAAGTGGGACACAGTTACAGGCTTATGGACAACAGTAAACAGATGCACGCACAATCATGGACAATATCAGAATAATGTCACCAGTAATCCCATGTCTCTGACATAACATATGTGATTCTGAGTGATCGTAGATAGTTCTGCATGAACACACTTGTACAACTATTATGGCATGTCATCAATCTATGAAGATAAACAAGCACACCATCATGACACTGTAACATCTGCTGGAGGTTTTAGGAGGAACACTGCTATACCTGTATGTGACATTATGATAAATCCAGGCTAGGTGACTGGTGTACATGGCATATATATATATATATATATATATATATATATATATATATATATATATATATATAGCACAATCCACACTGTCACAAATGTAACCCATGCCATCAATGTTGTCAAACAGCTATGTATGTACTGTGTGCATCACACATGTATCTAGTATAACACCTTGATGGGGGTTCTGCACCATCAGACAGTAATGTTTATGCAACAAAGAGAATACCTAGGTATGGCCAATAAGATGTTTGGGAGCTCACTGTGGCAAAGGTGGTACACTTCAGTTACACATCACTGTGTCCACCAGCATGTGACCACAGTGGTGACCACTCCCCTGTATGTAACATAACCCCTGAGTATGTGCAGGCCATCCACATCATAGGCCATACTTCTTCTATAGTTCACAGTCTTCATCACACCACTAACTGATGCAATGCACCCTTCTTCATGTACCTCCCTACACATCTTCCTTCCAAGCACCAATTACCTCAGGACAAAGGTCACATACCACTTGGTCTGCTGATAGGGGTGTGATGTCTACATTATCACTGGGTTGTGCATTTGTTTTCATAATGTGTTTGTTTCATGTCATGTGTTGTCATATTTGTGGAAGCAATCTTTGGTATGTGTTGATACTCTCTGTATTATACTAATATCACAGCTGGAGTTAATGATTTCCCACAATCTGTAATCCCCTGGACAGCTGTTTGGACACAGTATGTGTATGTCATTCTTGACATCTGTGATTTGGACAGGAAAGGACCTAGCAGACAGCCCTGATGTACAGACCTGATCAATGGACTCAATATATAGGTCACTTCATAGATTTCAACAGGTTTAGATGCCACATATGTGATCCAGTGGTCTACTCACTTGGTGATATAGGTGTTTATGGCCACTTCTGACAGTGCGGCGTTAGTACCTCAATGTGGATTTGTATCAAATGCCTTGGCCTGTTGAAGTTCCACAGGATGATAGTTTTGTCATCATGCATGCCCTTGATGACCTTCTTGAGGACATCTAACAGATACAACAGACATGGGTGCAGCATTAACAACTCACACATGTCTTTTACACACAGCTGAGATATTATTAGTGTCCATTTAGAAAAGGTCCATAATTACATGTTGGTCTACCTCACAGGTGAGGAGAGTCAGGATGTCTCTGTACATTCAGCAGGTGCTGTTTCCTCCCATTTAGATTAATGCCTTTTGATGTTCACCCTTCTGTGGGACCATAGTCCATCTGGAGGGTGTGTTGAAGTGTGGATCTAACTGTGCCAGGTAGGTGTATTTCTGAGTCATGCTATAGGCAATCTGTAATGTTTTCACAGCCCATTGATATTGTGTGATAGGCCTAGATGAAGATAATACAGCACATACTGCCTATCTTGATCTGGCCTAGGGTTTTGACACAATCCTTCATTCAAGTATGATTGAGAAACTCTCCCAGCTGTGGCTTAACCCTTATGTTACTAGATGGTTAACCAACTGGCTCACCGACAGAACACATACTGTGAAAGTTGGTGAATCAACCTCTACCAGTAGAGCTGTCACCACTGGCATACCCAAAGGAACTCTGCTGAGCCCTTTACTGTTTGGAATTTATTTCTTGGCAGTCCAGCCTAAAGTATATGACCTTTGGCTTACCAAGTTTGGTAATTATTGCATATTGGGTGCAATCACTGAGTCCCCAATGATGTTAACATATTACAGGAGGGGATGACACAGACAAATGATTGGTGCCAAGGACACATGGTCTACAAATAAATGCAAAAATGTGTCATTATTTTTGCATTCTGCAAAGTGGAATTCCCTGCTAATTACAACATTGACACCCCCATGCTCAAACGCAATGGTGCAAGATTTGGGAACACACATAGATAGATAGCAATCCAGTTTTGACAACCGAGTATCCACAGTGGTATGGAAAGGGTATGTCATGCATCTCATAAGTCAGACCATAGTATCCAGAGCTGAAGAGGTTATAGCAGCACTGCACTCAACCCTCATTAGAACACTAACAGACTATAATGCTCACTTTTGCATGTACCTTACCAGACACCTACAGCAGCTGCACAGACCAAAGGGATTTCTCACCAAGAAAATACAGGACCTACAAACCATGCCATGACCTATGTGGATAGATTGAAAGCCCTGTCACTGTAATATGTATTGTATATACACAGACACACACACACACACACACACACACACACACACACACACACACACACACACACACACACACACACACACACACACCAGTTGACTGCAGTGAGAGCAGAACCCTTAGCTATCTAAGTATAGCAACTAGAAAACTTTGTATTTAATGCAAGTGCTACGGTACAAGTTTGACTTGAAGAGTGTCAGACAACACTTTATAGGTGATGACATCAAGTGTCTCGTGAGAAGAAGATGGTAATAGCAGTGTCCCACATGCTGGTTTAAAATGCTCTCTCTAATGTCAAGCAAGTGCACACACACACACACACACACACACACACACACACACACACACACACACACACACACACACACACATGCCACAACTGACTGCAGTGAGAACAGAACCCCTACCTGCCTAGGTACATCGACTAGAGAACTCAGTTTTTTATGAAAGAGCCATGGCATAAGCATGACTGTTACAAGGCTGCAGGACAACTAATAGCTGCAGGACAACTAATTGTGGATGATATCAGCAGTGGATGTTGGAGAGATGTTGAGAGGCCTGCATGAAATGGATGGGTAGGCATGTGCAAGTGTCAAAATACTGACAGTCCATGGGATTGAAGTGGTAACTGCAGGATACACACTTATGCTCTTCTGACCAGACAGACACACTCACACACATGCACAGACACATCAGTTGACTGCAGTGATAACAGAAACCCTACCTATCTAACTACACTGACTAGAGAACTCAATACTTTACACACATGCCACAACACAAGTCTGACTTTTACAAGGCTGCAGAACAACTTATAGTGGATGACATCTGCAGTGGATGTTGGAGAGAAGGTGTTGGGAGGTCTGCATGAAATGGATGTTTAGGCATGTGCAAGTGTCAAAATATTGGCAATCCATTGGAGTGGAGTGATAACTGCAGTATACACAATTATACTCTTCTGACTAGACAAATAGACACACACACACACACACACACACACACACACACACACACACACACACACACACACACACACACACACACACATATGCACACCAGTTTACTGCAGTGAGAACTGAACCCTTACCTAACTACTCCGACTAGAGAAATCAGTACGTTATGCAAGTGCCATGGTATAAGTGCGACTTTTACAAGGCTGCAGGACAATTTCTATTGGATGACATTAGCACTGGATGTTGGAGAGAAGATCTTGGGAGGCCTGCATAAAATGGGCAGCTAGCCATGTCCAACTGTCAAGATATTATAGTTTTGCATGTTACCAGATTGATGAGTGTGCAATGTGTAGTATTTGGTGGTTGTGTTTCCAATGTGCAGGTATACTGTGACAGCTTTACAAACTCTGTTCAAACAGGTGTCCACATTACTACAAGTATTGGAAAATCTGAATGTGTATTGTCATTGTAAATATGTGCATGTTATATGACAACATTTGTTATTTATTTCTGTAGTGTAGTTGAGGTATTTGTGAACAAGTACTGAGGTGCCAAGGTTGCAGTGTATGGGAGGAGGTAACAGATGGCTGCATTGTAAATATGTGTTATTTTCTTAGTGCCATAATTTTCATGGCATGAAGACTAAATGGACAGTAAACAAAAGTAATACATGCTATTGTCCACTTACTGCCAAGCAGCAGGTTTGCAGGATGGATATCAAAGTGTTTGCGCATGTGAGATACACATTTCTACTGCTTTCCCTGTTGGCACATAGTTAAGTGGTGCACAAATGAAATCCTCATTGCTAAAATTATGAGAACTTTCATTAATGAGTATATGAAACACACCTGCTGCTTGGCTGACTCTCTGACAGCAGGTGTAAATGTATTGACACATTTCTTTTGGAGTCCAGATGTTATAGGGTTTGAACACAGGTGTATCTAATAGTTTTCAATAAGAAATGATAATGCAATTAAATAATTCTTTATACTACATTTACCATATGTTATTGTGTGTTACCTCAGTGCAGCATGTTTAAGTGGCATTGCGCAGAGGTAACCACAAGAGACATTCACCATTGCTTTTTCATTGGTGCATGATGTTACCTTAATGCAGCATGTTTAAGCAACATTGTGAGGAGGTAACCACACCAAGGAAGAGACATTCACCACTGCTGTTTCATTGGTGCTTGATGCTAAACTCTGTGCAAACACATAGGCCAAAAAGTGAAGGGCTACATTGCTTTTTTTGTTACTTATTTCTATTGTTTGTGATTCTATTTTTGACCAGATCATAGATGTTAAAATGGAGTAGATAGGAAAGTGGTGAAATTGGGCATAATCAGGAGGAAGAACAAAGGGAAATCATTATAGGAATATGCAGGAGGAGGTAGGAAGGAGCCATAGTGATCCATTTCTTCAACAGTGTAAAATGAAAATATGTACAGAATATTAGCTGAATTCAGACTGACACCTTCACAAAGAGGGGTGACAACAACACAATCATGTTGAATAGCCAATTGGACTGAATCAAGTGTGTCAAGAAGACACATGCAAAGTGGAGAGCTATGTATGAGACAATATATTTTCTCTGGGAAATTGGAAGGTTAATCTGACACTTGACATTAGTTTGAGGGGCGCCTGCTGCTGTAACTGTTAGGTGATTTAACCTTGCAGATATGCACTGGGGGCATAAATTTCATGAACCAACGCATATTTGGTTTGGTTTAATGCACTAATAAAATTGATTTTTACAGTTTAGGATTCAATCCTATGCATAAGGGACAAACATTTCCTTCCACAGCGGTGATTTTCCATCTTTGCTGCAGAAGAAGTGCTTCTCAGACATAGTCATAAGTTATTTATAAATACAGATGACAGATTGAGGTGTTAATAGTGTATGTGTGTGACCTAAGAAGGTCCTTGTATATACATTCATTTGTGCATGTATCTTATTTAAATGTGAAGGCCATTCAAGTCCAGATAGAAGAATTATACTTACAGAAACACAGTAGACAGTATACCATCAGTCATCCATATGAGCATTCAAAGCATGGTAAGGGTGTCTTGTCCCTCATACATATAATTCATATCAGCTCCGCTGCTATGCATAGTTATTGTTGTTTATAATTATGTATAAATTGTTATCAATGATATGTAACAGAATGTGAAATGGAACAACAGTAAAAATGTCTAGAATTCCATGTATTAGAATCCAGGACCATGTGTATAGCAGCCCTACACTTAAACCTGATGCCACAGGAATATTGACTGTAGATGATGTTGCAGTTGCTTGTATGCATTAACTGCAGATGTAGTGCAATGAGTGATCACAAAACCATTTATGACTATTGCTTGTAGTAATGCAGCTTCTGTCTTATCTCTTTGTGTTTGTTGCTCATCCTTCTTCTCTTACCTGACCATTAATTTGAGGCACACTGTCTTTAAGGCATTTTTTAATCACTGTGATTAAAATTTGTGATTATATTAAATGGCAATTATATGCGGTTGTCAACAAATGCAGGAGAGGTTGGATGTTACTGAACAGAAACTGTGAAATGTATGCTGCTTGCCTACATTTCAAAACTTGATACAATTACTTCTACACTTTGGATCCATACCTGCTTTGTGTGTGACTGTAATATGTTACAATCACATAAATCCTTTTTAAATTTGAATATATTGACTGGTTTTTGTTTCTCCAGTGGATAATATTAAAAACTAGTAATCCCACAAATGAAGCAGCTTGTCAGGCAAAACAATAAAGCCCAGAGCAGTACGAAATTGGAAAGACCACCACAGACAGCTCGATGCACTTCACCACGCTTTATTACACAATACACAGCACATTGTAATAAAGCGTGGTGAAGTGCATTGAGCTGTCCGTGGTGGTCTTTCCAATTTTGTACTGCTCTGGGCTTTATTGTTTTGCCTGACAAGCTGCTTCGTTTGTGGGATTACCAGTTTTACTTTGAAGCTGCTGTGAATTTGGTGTTTTTCTTGGTTTTGAATATTAAAAACTATACCTTTTATGTGTTATATCTAAGCAGGACTTTTATTTATGTGATACTTACGTGTATTATCCTTCTTTTGTATTTTATGTTGCCTAGGACTATGGCACCCAAGCATCCTAATCCCTGCAAGACCTTCAGTGATCATGGCAATGAAGTGATTGCAGAAGCATTTAGGTGATATGCTGCCTTTCTGCTTGAGAGAGGATGTGGGGATATGTATGGCAGATTGCAAATCTGGCAGCAGATAGTGGATGGTGTAAACACTGTAGGTGGTCAGAGCAGGACATATGATTAGTTGTGTCACAGGTCCACTGACATGATTTAATCGGCCCGGAGAAGAACAGGTGCAGTGGCCCATGGACAGCTGGCTACTGGGGTGCCTGCTACAAAGCCACCACTGACACCAAATGAAGAGTTCCTGTTCCTTGTCAGTGGTCCAGAGAGCTCATGAGAAGGTCCCAACAGCATGTGATTGATGGTGTATGTCCCAGGAGGAGCTTCCAGATAAGCTTACCTATCTCAATTGTTAAATATTTCTTGTATAGTAAACTACTGACAGCAATACTTACACTCTGTTTAACATAACATTTTTTTTTGGCTAGGGGGGACTAGTTGTAGACTAATACAGTTAACAACACATTTGGGTTGATAGCACATGGACTAGGGTGGACGTGTCATCCAAGTTTTTGTTAAAAATCTTTTCAATGGACATATGAAGGGCAAAATGTTTTAACCCCATGTGTTACTGTTAATTGTGATGCTGGTGTCCTTACCTTTTGCTTAACCTCTTCTAGGGCCATCCTCCATAGAAACTCTGGAATCATCTGTACGTGGTAAGCCAAACATTTTTATGTCAGTACTGATGAGCAGTTCAAAGAAATATTTTTTTTAACAATATGTGTGATGTGGGTGTCAGGACTGTTGTGTGTATTGACGTACTGTCTGTAGCAGTGGTACCACTGTTACTTTGTTACCATATGTTGAACTATATTAAACCACAAAAAGAAAACCAACCCCCCCCCCCCCCAAAAAAAAAACAGTGCCACAGATCACAAAAAGAACACTTTAATAATGCAATAAAAACTCTGGTGCCTCGGCTCAAAAGCCTTCAAAGGAGTAAACACTCAGTAAAGCACAGCAAATATATGTAAACAATTCAATAGAACAATTAACAATACAATGCATCAATTAATCAATTAATCACATACTTCCAGTCAAGGTCCCTGTTTAACCCCATAGGGTCCAAAGTATTATATTTCAAGATATAAATAGTTTCTTTATACAACAATTTTATGTTTCAAATTTGTTTTCTCCCCAACTTGCATACTAACTTGTTTAAAAATGGACCCTCTTAATAATGAAGCATCTCCTGCATGAAAATCTTTGAAATGTGCAGCCAGTGAGCTTTTTAAATGCATATTTCTAACATCCCTAACATGTTCCTGAAAATGAACCCTAAAAGCACGCTGACTTATCCCAGTATAAAATAACTTACAGGGGTACTTTAAAACATAAATTATTCCCTCCAATCAATTTTATGTACTGGTTTAAAATTAATATTATTCATTTTAGAATAATAGCTAACCACAAAATGGCATATGGGACATTTCCCACACTTATAAGTGCCAACATTATATCCTCATATCCTCAACTTATATGTTATACTGTATCCTCAACTCCTGCACTACAACCAACTCTCTGGCCCATAAAATTGTATATCAACTAGAAAAAAACCTGCATTGCAAAGCCTACTTCACCTCCACACCAATAACAGAACTCTTCGCTCCGGTAACAAACTTATTCTCACAGTAACTAAGTCAAATAATACAGCAGGTGATGCCCTCTTTTCTAATTATGTATCCAGAATGTGAAATGATCTACCCTATAACATACTTCATAGAGTTCAAAAAGCATTAAAACTGCATCTCACTAATAACTGGCTAAGCTCTTGCACTTAACCAGGGCAGACCCTCCACTATGTTAGACCCTACACCATGTTAACTATCTCACAACTCAAGAGGAACAGATAGGTCTATATTCTATTACTGTAGAAATACATACAATATAATAAAATAGAGTGTTATGGTCTAGACCCCAATAACCTTTAAGAAGTTGTTGGTTTACACATGACTCCCTCCAGCAATGATTGAGGTCATTATATATATCTCTTTAGACTAATGAAACTATTACTGTAAGATTTCTCTGTTTTCACTAATTGTGACTGCTGTGTATGAATATACTACTATTAATTAAGACTCACTACATTCTGTATCTAAATATATTTTGTAAACTTTGTAGTTTTTTCGTTACATGTTATTCATATGTGTGGAGCTTTTCTCCCCAGGCCTCCACTGAAAATGGACCTGTGTCCAGTGGACTATCCCAGTTAACAAATATCAGAAATGAATACAGCCCAAAGAAACAATGCTGTTTGTAAAACAGGAACTTTAATTAAAACAAGAAAAAGAATAAAACAATACTAATGTGCAAACAATGAATGAACTAAATGTTCACTGATGATTATTGATCCAATAAAAGTAGAGGCTTAATTGAAAAATAATCATTGATCCTGACAGTCTCCAAAATAGCAAATTTGAATGAATGATCACTTCCATATTCTAAAATATGCCTAGACAAGGCATTTTTATTGTCATTCTTTTTTATACAATAAAGATGTGAATAAATTCTCTGTCTAAATTGTCTTTCTGTCTTTCCTATGTAATAGGAATGACAGACTTAGATTTTAGTGTGATTATAATTAGTCAAGCTAATACTGCTGAATTCATAGATAAAAGTACATTGATTACAGGTCCCACATTTTGTTGTATTTGACCCTGTGTTATGACAGTCAGTTCTATCCCCTTTCAAAATATGTTTAAGATTTCTGCCCATTTTGTACACAAAAATAGGTCTAGGACCTACAATATCAGCAATTTCCTGTGAAACAGTAAGAATATGCCAATTTCTAACTAAAATTTCTTTAATAACATGACAAAATGGTCCAAATTCTATGATAAGAGCTCTCTTAAATGCTTTATTTTCAACTGTATTAGATTGCTCGACTGTGAAAAAACTATTTACTATGTTTGTCTCCAAAACACTATATATTTCTTTCCCCACTGGCTAATGACATAGGTAGTCTCTATCACCAAATAGAGTGGAAATATAACAAGTCATCAATAGCCCTTATGCACTGCCCTTTGAAGATATTCCTTTTCATTCTAGTGGGATAGTGACTATTGTAATCCAAATAAGAATAAAAAATCACTGCTTAGATTTAAATAGCTCATAAAGGCCTCAAACATACTGCTATCTCCATTCCACAAGATGTAGATATCGTCCAGATATCGGGAATAGTACACAATATTCTTAAAATAATTGCAGTTGAAAATGCAATTCTCCTCCCAATCAAAATTGTTCTCCAACACAATGCTCATTAATCCAACGAGCAGAGAAATACTATCCCAACTGAACTTCGTGTACTTTCTTAGACTCCTGGAAAATGCTTCTAATCCCTCTTCCATAGGTATACTACTAAATAAATCTATTACATCGATAGAACTAAATAGTAAATCATTACTATTCATATTAGCTGGAAACTTCCTTCCTTAAAAAGATGAATTTAAGAGTAGTATCTATAACAACACCAATAGGGAAGGTCTTAGATTTGCTACCTGAAATAATCGGGTGAAAAGGGGGGTTTAAATGGTCCTTATGAACTTTGGGAATGCCTACTATGGTGGCCAGAGTAGGTGATTCAACTTTCATAAATTCAAAAAGCTCTTCTGTAATTCTATGTTCTAATAGATATTCCTCCAAATACATATCGATCCTTCTATAGTGAATTATGGAGAATATTGTGAATGTTAGCACTGTAAGTGATGTTTCATAATTCTGATGCCTTTGTCCTGCCTAAGATTGTTTAATATCAAAGTTTCTTCATCTGTTAAGTTGTTATACCCTTTATATTTTGTGTTATGTCTATACCTATTCAAGCTGTAAATCTCCTTGGTAACCTTTTTGTCAAAAACCATAACACTTGGGTTGCCAGATGGGATAAAAGTGCTTTTCTTCCTCAAGACTACACTTTTATTAACATTTTGACTTTCTTTGTTGTTAAACATAATAGCTAAATTAAGCTTCCTGATGTATCTCTTCAATTCAAAAATACTATCCACTACACGAAAACTTGGAGTAGGTATAAATTTTAAGCCTTTTGACAGGAGGCTGAAATGTGCTTTCTCTAACTTCACATTACTGTAATTAAAAATCTTGAAATTTTTTAATTCACTAGTCACTTCATCAATTGTAACTATATCCTGCTGGTCAATAGGAGACCGGTCGTCCGCTACCCCAACTAATGAATGGCAGGAGTTCAGTACTTCTTTCTCCATTTTGCCCCTTTTTTCCATTTTCCCTGATAGTTTTGCCTTGGTGTGGGAAAAAAATCCTGCTCAATTTCATTCACATTGTCAAGATGTTCTATATGTTTATCTTGAAAAAATGTGTCAGTGCTTTGTTTGCCACTACTCCAACTATAACAAGTATGTCTCCTATACTGCTCCTTGTCCCTCTGAATTTTCTTAAGTTTTCGTTCAAATGCTTTCTTAGCCCTATCTTCAGCTAATACAAATTGTTTAAAATATAACTTCTCCCATTGTGCGAAAGCTAGATCCTGTATTATAATATTATTTAATTTCTCAACTTCAGTAATACATTTGCATAGCTTCATGTCATTATGCTTAATGAGAAGTTTCATAAATTCCACCCCAAAAGAATCAAACAAAGAATTAAATTCAGTTTCAACATCTTCATTCAAATCAATGCCCAAAGGGAGTTTGAAAAACCTTAAACCCATTGGGACGATATTTAAAGACATACAATGGTTTAAATACGCATTGTCCAATTTTAAGGCATTAATAATATTCAGTTTTTTGCCAAAAAGGTAGATGGACAAATATAAAATAAATAAATAAATAAACATCAATCTTTACATAAGATTCTATATTAGGTAAAGGAAAAACAAAACTATTATCTACTACAAAATTGGCTATACGTCTACCTTTCTTGTAAGAAATAAGTGGAAATTTATTAATTCTATTACCTAATTGTCTATCTGAGAGAAACATAGGCCAATAATGTCATAAAATTTCCACTATTTGCAAACTAAATACATTATATATAGTAAAAAAAATAAATATTTCTCACTTCCCCCCTCCTCATTTTTATTAATATCATTATCATAATACACAATCATAATTTTCTTATAGCTTAAATTATTCTTATTTGGTGTATCATCCCTAACTTCATTAATGTCCTGTTGTCTTTCAACCCAAACTCTATGTAAAGACTTTTCTACTTGATCTATATTATTCCCTCTCCTAATAAACATTTTATAGGTATCATTTGCTTCCTTTAAAAAATCAACATTCTGACTGCACAATCTACTTAATCTAAGAAACTCACTATATGGTAATGCCTCCATTACATGTACAGGGTGGCAACTTGAGCCATGTAAAAATATATTGCTCCCTATAGACTTCCTGTGAATAGAGATAGCCTTTTTTTACTACTAACCTTACAAAGCAAAACTAAATCTAAAAAATTAACTTCAGTTCCTGCTTGTTGTCCTTCAAAACTCAGTAAAAACCTGTTATTTTGTAAATCTTCCACTAATAAATCAACCAAGTTTATACCCCCTCTACATAAAAAAATTAAATCATCAATAAAATGAAAATACTTCACAACATACTTATTAAAAAAACTGCGTATACAAATATTCCAGTTCAAATTTAGCCATCACTATATTTGCATACATGGGGGCAAATCATGACCCCATCGCTGTCCCCTGTTTCTGATGGTAAATTTCACCATTAAAGGTAAAAAAAAATATTTTTTAAACAAAATGTAATTAAATCTATAAGAAAATTAGACTTGGGTGAATCACCTAAAAAATAATTCAGAGACTCTGCTCCATGTCTGTGTTGTATATTAATGTACAAGCTGACCATGTCAAGGGTTAACCAGTACATGTCACTCTCCCATAATATAAAGGAGACCTTACCCAAAAAGTCTTGAGAATCCTTTATATAAGAAGGAAAATGTTGTACAACAGGGAACAAATGACTATGCAAAAAAATGCCTACATTATGCAAAACGTACCTATGAGCAGCTACAATAGGAAGACCTTTCAACTTTGCCAAACCTTTATGCACTTTAGGAAGACAGTAAAAGGTGGTCAAATTACAATTATCCACATTAAACTTCCTTTCAACATCATTCTTAGTAAGATATCCTAACCTAAAACCTTTCTGTAACAATAATTGATATGCACAGATGGCAGTATTATAAATATCTATACTACTTTTTTCATAACAACTATAGTAGTGTCTATGTTTGTTGCTTATTATCACAGGTGATCCTGACAGTGGAAGTGTAGGACTCTTACCACCTGAGGTCAGAGTATGAGCAAACTCTGAAGATGATGGTGGGCAAACAGAGGTAGAGTCAGGGGGTGCAGAGGTTAAATCTGACACTGAGGTTGACATTCAGCCATCCCCTGTAATTCCACCAGACACAGTCACTAGGCCTATGCCAACCCATTCCAGTGAGCCTGCAGATATTGGACAGTTGGAGGGTGAGACACTCAATCAAGGTAGTGTGGTTACTTTGGCTTCAGTGCCTGTTGACACTCTGTGTGGGTGATGTGTCACACAGGAAGGCTGTTAAGGGTGCTTAGAGGAGGTCTGCTGTCCATCCTCCATCTGATCCAGGTGTGTCTTCCCGTGCCACTTGACGTATGTTTAGGGCTGTCATGGAGGTGCAGGCACATTCCAATTGGTTCTTCAGGGAAATGCTTAAGGTTGTAGATGCAGCACAGGCTGACATGCATGACTGCCTCCACAGTGTTGCCAATTCAATGAATCGGATGAATGACAGGTTGGAACAGGCGGTGTCTGTGATGGAACATCTGCTGGAAGGTGGACAGTATCCATGTGGGCATGGGTTAACCATATCATCTGATGTTAGCCGACATGGCCATGCCTGATCATGGTCCTGTAGTGGCAGTACTTCCACTGCTCCCTCTGTGGTTAAGGTGTCCACACTCAGATGTGGCAGTCCATGGGGTCATGGTCCTGGGTGTCCTTGTGAAGAGACCTCATCCAGCAGACATCAGTCACATTTAGGTAGCAGCAGTACATCTGATCATGGGAGTGGACATGCCAGTGCAACTCCTGGCAGAGCCAATTCTCGTGGTTGGGTAGAACAACGATGAACTACCACCTCTACCATGCACAGTTCACACCTATCTGACATACTAAGACATAGAGCTAGCACAGAGCTTGGCTGTATTCTTGCAGATGCTTTCACACCAGTTTCACCTGGCGTGCCCATACAGATGCACACACAACAGTTACATGGTCCAGCCATGAGCCTTAAAGCTCACTCTGTCTCAGTGGCCATTTGTTACTTTATGCAAATGTCTGCCTATTTTTCTTTCTTACTCTTACCTTTTGCATCAGCCTAGGCTTCCTGCCCCTCCCTCAACACACACAACATCTTGTGCAAGTGATGATAACTGTGCCATATCCTTGTTTTCTATCTTTTGGATTCATGGATACATATGCTTTGTGTCCAATGCTCAGGATGCATAGCTGACTTAGTGCTTAGTATATCTGTGTTTGTGATGGTTTGGTAATTATACTGCTTTCTTACTAGTTTTTGTAATGTGCATGCCTCCCCCACTTTTACAGCAACAAAGCTGGACCAGGCCGTAAATAAAAGTGAACAACAGGGAGAATTTTATACGGTTTATAGAATCAACAGTTTTTGCATCAGTATTTTTAAGAATCTTCTGAGGATTATGAAGTCTGAAACTGAAATGTGTCTCATTAATTTCTAACGTCTCTCTTTAATGATTTGCCAGTACAAATGTATGAGGCTAAACTGATGGCATTCGGTGACCATCAGTCCTTTTGAGAGGTACAAAAGTATGAGGCTAAACTGATGGCATTCGGTGACCATCAGTCCTTTTGAGAGGTACAAAAGTATAAAGCTAAACTGATGGCATTCGGTGACCATCAGTCCTTTTGAGTGGTACAAAAGTATGAGGCTAAGCTGATGGCATTCGGTGACCATCAGTCCTTTTGAGAGGTACAAAAGTATGAGGCTAAGCTGATGGCATTCGATGACCATCAGTCATTTTGAGAGGTACAAAAGTATGAGGCTAAACTGATGGCATTCGGTGACCATCAGTCCTTTTGAGAGGTACAAAAGTATGAGGCTAAACTGATGGCATTCGGTGACCATCAGTCCTTTTGAGAGGTACAAAAGTATGAGGCTAAACTGATGGCATTTGGTGACCATCAGTCCTTTTGAGAGGTACAAAAGTATGAGGCTAAACTGATGGCATTCAGTGACCATCAGTCCTTTTGAGAGGTATGAAAGTGTGAATCTTTGATGCCTGAGGCCTCTTACTTGATAGAGGACACATGTATTCACACAAGTCTCTTCTGTCACATGTTCAAGTTTTTGCTGTACAAATCACCCGCCTTTTACTCACTTACATTATCAAGCAACAACATGCAAGGATAAGCCATTCATTTGTATTCTTACCCAATTCTGTTGTAACACTCCAGGTTCAACACTTATCTTGCAAATCCAGCAGTTGCTACAATTTTAGTTCAGGGTTGAGTCTATCTGATTCTAGGAGTACACAGCCATTACATGGGTAGGTAAAGGTTGTGAACATAACATGGCATCAATGCTACTTATGCTGTTGTGTAGGATGAAGATTTTAGCCCCTTAGGTGGTGAGTGAGTGTGCTATGCATTACCTCTTAGCCAATGTGAGGGTATATTGGGCACACTTACTTCTGTCTACACCCACAGCAGCAGCTGGCTCCCTCTCTGACTCCTCATTTGCATGTGGCTGTGGTGACCTTTCCATTCCCTGACTAACCTCTCTCCTTTTTAACTAACAACTACTCCTTACTCTATAATTTTTACCTAAACAATCATAATACCATGTCATCATAAATAATATGTGTGATTACCTGGATATTGTATCTTATGTACAATACCTTGATTCTTACTGGTACTTCTATCCTTGCTAAGTCTAATGTATTTCGTAAAGATATATGAAAAAAAACAAAAAAAAACATTTTTTTTGTAACAACTGCTTTTTATGTAACAACTCCTTTTTTTACTATTTGTACATTTTATCAGCCAATCTTTTTTATCTGTTATTACTCTTAAAGTATGTATGTATTATTTTTATTTTTATTTTATGAAGCTTTTCTCCCCAGGCCTCTAGTGAAAATGGACATGTATCCAGCTAGACTAGCCCGGTCAACAAATGTAAAATAAATAAAATAAAAAATAAATTGGTGGTGGGATGTGTACCCCTTCCCCTTTGTTGATCCTGCTGAAGCTGTTTTCTCTGGATGATGTTGTGAAGCATGGCACAGATGGTGAATATTTTAATACATGTACATGGATTGTACTGCAGGGCTCCCCCAGATGTATCTAGGCACTGGAACTGCAACTTCAGCAGCCCAAACACATGCTCTATGATATTTCTGGTTTGAGCATGTGCCTCATTATGGTGTTCTTCAGTGGGTGTGTGTGCATTTCTGATAGGCGTCATTAGCCATGGTTCCAGTGCATAACCTGCATCCCCCAGTAAATGACTCTGTGGGATATTGCCCCTAGTAAACATCTGATACAGTTTGGAGGTGTGTCAAATATGTGGGTCATGGTAACTGCCTGTTATACATGTCTTGGCAGTTAATGAAGTGGAAGCCCTTTCTATTTATGTAGACCCTTCCCTGTTCCCTGGATGGTGCCTTGATTTCTATATGTGCACAATCTATGGCACCCAGTACTTCAGGGTAGTGTGCTACAGGGTAGAATTCTTGCATATTTGTGGCCTTGTCCTCAGCAGTACGGTGAAAATATATGTGGTTACTGGCATGTTGGAGCAAAGCATTCAGGAATTTGATGGAGGATCTTGGATGCTGATGCCTGTGACACCCCCAGCATGTCACCTGTTGGTCAATAAAAGGTTCCTGTAGCTAAAAGTCTAAGGGCTATACACATAACTTTGTCTGCAGTGGTATTGGTTCCCCTCAGTTTGCCTTGGTTCTGAATTGAGGACTACAGAGGTTGCAGAGTTCCTGTAGTGTGTCTATCTACCCTGTAGCACTCTACAATTTCCACCTCATGCAGATTGTGATAAGCTAAATGGGGTCTGAAAACTCCTTGTCCATGGTCTATTAGCAGTAGTAGCAGCAGCATAGACTTCAGCCTGTTGCACATACACATGAATTAAAGCAACAACAGCCCCTAACATTGTTTCTGTGCAGACTCCTTTCCATGGCCATATTGCAATAGGTTTTGGAATTCGCAGGGAAAACCAGCACTCAGTCTACATGGTTGCTTTATAGCTAGTTCAATAGCTACTCCATCTTGGATTGGTGATTAGCATACAGTTCAGCTGTTTATGCTGTAATTAGCATGCCACAGTGTTTACCATGTTTGCACAGCTCTACACATCATGTGGAGCTGCTTGCTGGCTACAAAACAGTGTACTGCCGTGTTCATAGGTTCATAAGTTCATAGGTTGGTACTAGGCTATCGGCCCTAGGGCCTATATAAGCATAGCCATAACAATTCCCTGGCTATTTCTTCCCACACTATTTACTTCCCTGGACCTCTGTCTAGCAGGGCGACTGACGTGATCCCCTGGGTGAATTTCCTTTCTCCCATCCAATCATCAAGGTTCCTTTTGAAGAGGGCCAAAGAGGCACTCTGTTTGACATGTATAGGCAGTTTGTTCCATAGTCTGGGGAGCCTCTGGGTCAGGAACCTATCCCTCCAGCATGTTTTGTTTATTGTGATGACAAGATTTTGATCCCTGGAGCATGTGGCTCTGAGTGATTGGGATTTCTTTAAGTGTAGCATGTCCATGTGTGTATGGTGCAATGTGCTCACTGTCTTAGCAGAGCGTGTAGGGTTTATTGAATCTGCCCTAGTAAAATGGTTGGTGTCATGACAATTATCCTGGCCTTTCAGTTCAATAACTGTACTCAATGGAATATTTTGTATGTTCACTCTACTGTAGATATCATTCAACAGTAAATGTGCAGTTCATTGTAAATGTAAAATTATTTTCTTAAATGTTGTCTCCGCTTATACTGCTGCAAACTTTTGTCTTTTATGTTGATGGTGCACTGTACTTTTTTTATTCCATATAAGCCTGGGTTGAAAAGGGTCAGTAGTCCAGCTCACCCACCAGATGAAGAACATAACAGTAACTAACTAAATAATCAAACAACTATATAATTCAATAAACCTGTTATGATTCAGAGAGCCTCCCTTTGCCATGCGAGTAGAGGTTTAAAACAATTCCAAAAAATAGCTGAAATCTTTAATTTTATATTTATGACTTCAGCATTTCAAGTGCAAAGGGATGTCCAATAAATGGAGCATAATATTTTTTTCTTCCTGATTTTGAAAAGGAGAAGCAACAAATACACTGACTTGGTTGAATCTTTTGGTTTAATCTGTACTGTTGTATATGTTTGCCCAGAAAGAAAATGCAAAAAATATAACTAATTTCATAGTATTTCTGTCTTTCTCTCCACAGGCAATGAAAGAATTCATTTTGACTAAATGCACAGAATAAGTATTTACTTTTTGAATGTGTTCTCCTAACTGCACATTTAGCGTGTAAGAAGCATAGGATTTCATATTACTAATACTGTCTCCTGCAAACATCTGAAGCTGCTTTATACTGTAGTGCAAGTCTATCTAACCTGATGTACCCTGGAGTCAGCATACCAGCAACTAATCGTAATAGCAAGTCCAGTGAGACTGTAATACAGAATAAATGTATGAAAAGCAAAATAACATTTGTCAAACATATGAACTTCACATAAATATCCACTGAGAATGTCTAGAATGATGAGATGATAAACCTATTTGAAACATAAATTTATTTATTTTGCCTTGGTTGCAGCATAAATATATAAAAGCAATATAATATGAACCACATGTAGTAGCTTGCAAATCATCTTAACTAACTGTGGCACATGCAATTAATTATTGCATTGGATCCTGCTTGATTTATTATACTAGATGTTTATTGTGTCACAAGTGCTGGCTTTTGCATCACTTGTTAATTGAAATGTGCACAACGTTTTGCAGTACATGTGCATTACCCTTAAACTGTACCATGCTTGCAAAGTTTTGTGAAATCTGTCTGTCACTTTTGAATTGTTACTCACAGGTTCATATAGGTTCATAGGTTCATAGGTTCATAGGTTCATAGGTGTGTACTAGGCTAATGGCCCTGGAGCCTTTACAAGCCTATCCCATAGAGATTCTTGATATAACTATAGAAGGCTTTGTGGTTGTTTTTAGTGTCTGCTGCAATTCTGCCTTTATAGTTGATTTTAGAGGTTTTGATGAGGGATCTCAATGTTTTGTTGAGGCTAATAAGGGAGTTTTTCCTGTCTTGGGACTTCACCTTTTTACGCAACAGTTTATTCCTTATTTTGTAGAGTTTATTAATGGTAGGGGACCACCAGACTGGCTTCCTTTTTTTGGAGGAGAGCATCTTGGTTCTGTTGGGTATGGCTAGTTCCATGCATTTATGTAAGTTTTTGTACAGTGCATTGGAGTATGATTCATAGGTTCATAGGTAGGTACTAGGCTATCTGTCCAAAGGCATTTATAAACCTAGCCAGAATGTGTTGGCTTTCGCCGCCCCCTTAGATTAGTTCCCTGAGCCTCTGTCCAACAGAGCCACTGAAGTGATCCCGGGGTAAACGTCATGTTTCTCATCCACTCATCAAGGTTTCTCTTGAAGAGTGTTAGTGAGGAGCTCTGCCTAATGTAGATTGGAATCTTGTTCTAGAGCATGGGAAATATCTGGGACAGGAATCTATTCCTCTAGCATGTCCTATTTATTGTTGTGGTGAGGTTTAGATCCCTAGAGTGTGTGGCTCGAGGGGATGTGGTTTTCTTTAGGTGGAGCATGTCCATCAATTCTGGGTTGGATATGGCCTTGTATGTCAGGCAGAGATCACCTCTGAGTAGGCGGTATGCAACTGAGTACAACTGGAGTTTCTTCAGTCGAGCTGCATAGGGTATCTGTTTGAGGTCAGTGATCCTCTTGGTGAGGTACTTCTGTGTTCTTTCCAGCTGTTGCAGGTGTCTTGTAAGGTACATCCCAAATGGGGCATTGTACTCTATGATGGGTCTGATGAGTGATGCATAGAGGGACACAATGACCTCTTTTGATCTGGATGCAAACCCTTTTGTGATTAGGTGGGCCACATAGAAGGATTTTTTAACCACTTTGGCAATGTGATTATCAAAGGAGAGATTACTATCTACTTGGGTCCCCAGATCCCTTATTTCATCTTCTGTATTTAGGGGGCTACCACCTATGTTGTAATTTGTGGGTACTTTGTTTTTTCCAGAGGGGATGACTATGCACTTTTTGGCATTTAGCTTGAGGCCATGGTTTTGACACCAGGTATCTGTCTCAGTGAGGCCCTTTTGGAGGAGGTCTGTGTCAGCTGGAGAGACAATTACAGCTCCTAGTTTGCAGTCGTCTGCAAACTTGGTCAGCCATAGTCCTCCTTTGCTTGCCTGTACCTCTGAGACATATATGCTGAACAGGAGGGGTCTTAGGACTGAGCCCTGGGGAACACCACTTGTAACTGGTTTAGAGTCAGACGTAGTTCCCACAACTTTTACCATGTGGGTCCTGTCCGTGAGCCAGCTGGCAAACCATCTCGTGATGTAGGGGTTTATGTTCAGGCTGAAGAGCTTGTCTATAATACCAGAATGGGGAATGTTGTCGAAGGCCTTTGTGAGGTCTAGGTAGGCTGTGTGGACCACCTTTCCCTCATCTATAGCTTTGGTAACTGTCTCAAAGAAGTCCACCAGGTTTGGGAGGCATGATCTGTCCTTAACAAAGCTGAACTGGGTAGGATCCAGTGTTTGGAGGTTCCCAATGTCTCTGTTAATGAGATCCATGATGATGCGCTCCATAGCCTTGCAGACCAAACTAGTCAGGCTTATAGGGTGATAGTTCCTGGGGTCTGTTGTGGCTCCACCTTTGTGGACTGAAATAACCGTTGCTGTGCGCCACTTTATGGGCACGTAGCATGTGGAGATACTGAGTTTGAACAGTGTGTTTAGGTGAGGGGTTAGTTCATCTTTGAGCTCATGTAGGACGCAGTCTGGGACACCATCCAGTCTCATTGATGCTGTGTTTTTGTCTTTGGAGAGGGCTGTTTTAACCTGTCTATGATTTTGGGGGCACTACATTCTTCTGGTATGGTTATCGGCCCTTTTAGGGGTGAGAGGGGGGTGAAGTTTGCACTGAACCTGTCTGCCAGGATGTTGGCGATATCGGTTGGTTCAGTGTATTTTGTGCCATTCTGCACTAACTCTGAGCAGATCTGGGAATTGCAATCATAGCTGGCCTTAGGCATAGGCCATCTAGGCAGCCACCTAGGGCGCCGCTCTAGCAGGGGCACTTTTTCAGTCTTTATTTAGTGTAGATAGACCAGGATGGGGGCACCAGGTGGTGTGGTGAGGGGTGCCGTGGAGCCCTTTTGCCTAGGGCACCAGTTGACCTAAGGTCGCTCCTGATTGCACTTAGATTCTTGACATAGCTATAGAATGCCTTGTGGTTATTGGCAGTCATGCATCTATTCTGCATTGACATGAGTGCCATGAAGTTAGCCACCTCTGTTTTTAGAAGCCCAAAGTCAGTTTTGGAGAAGTTTTTCATGGTGGTTACCTTTGCAGGGGATGTGGGTGAGATGTGGATTTCCATGGTGATTAGTTTGTGGTCGGATCAACCAGGGAGGAATTGACTATTGATGTAGAGCAATGGTTGCCCATGTTAGTAATAACCAGGTCAAGGATGTTGCTTCCCCTAGTGGGGGTAAGGATGAGCTGGTCCATGGCACTGGAAATGATGAATTCCAGGAAGTGGCGGGCCAGTGTATTGGTGTATGAGTAGTTTTCACAGTTGATGGAGGGGTAGTTGAAGGCACCTAGTATGAGAGTTTTCGGTTGGACCCTAATAGTTTCCAGGGTGCTTAGGAATGTGGAGTGAGAGTCTTGGGACATGGTTGGGGACCTATAGCAGACTATGACCTGAATCACCATCTTACCCAATGTTAGTTTTACCTGAAGTATCTCAGATGCATTATACTGGGCTAGTAGTCTGGAGGTGTGCATATCCTTTATGAATATGAAGACACAGCTGTCTTTGGAGCTTCGGTCCATGGTCTGGGGCCGAAAGGTGGGGGTGCTTTCTGCTGCTTTAAACCAGGTCTCCATTACAGCACAAATGTTGATGTTCTCCATTTTGAGGAGTGCTTCGAGCAAGTGCATCTTGAGATTTAGACTTCTAGTGTTGAGCAGCATGACTTTCAGATTGCATTTATTTATAGCTGTTACAGTGGTAATTTAGTCTTTGGAACATCACCTAAAAAAGGCACTATAGGGGTGGCAAGAGCCTTAGCCAGTATCTGGAAATCCAGGGGTGACAGATGCAGGCCATCTCTGGCAAAGCATCGAGGTCTGTCAATCATGTCATCCTAAGTAGAAGATACTGGATTCCCTTAGAATGACATCAGAAACTTAGCCAATTGTTGAAGTAAATCATTTTCTGCTTGTACTGCGGTATCATTCTGGGTGATGGTAGGATGCTGCTCAGGGCTAGGGTCATATCTGCTTGGGCTACATAATCTGAGAGCCCCTCCATGTCTCTTTTCATGTAGTCCAGGGAGGTGCATCTCAGGTCATTCACACCCACATGCACAGTGACAGAGTCATACTTGTACTTGCTGTGGAGTGACCTGAGTGCGTGTGTTATGGTCGGATTCTGGCACCTGATAGACAGCTGACTGTTACATTCTCCTTATTCAACCTAGTGAGTGGAACATCAGTGTGCCTCACTATTAAGTCACCTATGATTAGTGTATTGGGTAAGCTGTTTTGCCTTAGGGGCTTAGGTTAAGGGGCACACTGTGTAGGTGAGCTATGTGTCTTGTGGTTTGTGCTGTGTTGTCATGGTAGAGTGCATTTCTGCTTTGGAGGTTTCTGCTGTTTGGGTAGTTTTCTATTGAGACTCTCCATGAAGGTGGGTGTGTGGTTTGTGTTTTTATGTCAGAGCTGTGATGGTGGGTGTTCTGGAGGGCTATGTGTTGCATGTGGTGTGGTGCAGGTGTTGACCTTCTCCTCTTGACCAGCTATTCCAGTTTTGTCTTGAGAGTGCATGGCTTCCAATTTGGATGCATAAGTTCTTCTCTCACAAGTCTAAATGTTGGCAGGTAAGAGGAGAGGGTTGTCTGTGTACATGAGGCAGCTGCTATACTGCCTCAGAATGTCCAGGTTTACCAGGTTAATAGGAGAAAGCACAGGGAACTGAACTTTAGACATGCAAGGAGGGATGGTCATTATTACTAAGTACTGGAGCTGTTTCCTTATATATTCCTTTTACAGGAAAAATGTCACTCAAGGTGTCTGAGTCTATACAGAGCACTGACAAACACTTGGGGGGAAACTAATACACAGACCCTGAAAATTTAAGGATGAAGAATTTAGGCAGATATTCTGAAGTTAGAAAGAAATCAAGCAGTACGTACTGAAAAATAATGAATTAGCTTGTCAAGAATGATGAAAAGAGGGGAGTCGCATGAATAGTTGCTGTCTGGCTACTACTAATGCTGGTCTCAGCACAGCTTCACTCTGTTGGGATACAATACTCCTTTGCTTCTTCTCTCACCCGAAGCAAACTGTTAGCACCAGTCCCAAGAAGAGAAGCAGGCCACGGCCTGTTTGGTGATCCACAGTCTTGTCCCAGATGATGCAAGGGTCTGCAGGCTTGTAGTATTTTTCTGGTAGATGCCTCGACTAGCAACCAGACCAATCAGGTACGTTAAGCACAGACACTCACTCTCCAACCAGAAATTGTCAGGAATCAATGCACACCTCCTACTCTCACCAGGTTCAGAATATAAGCACAGATTCCAAACTGTCACTTATAAAGCAGTTGTTCATACTAGGCTAATGACCACCAGGGTCTTTACAAAAGTAGCCATGCAACTTAACCCAGTTTTTTCCCGGAGTTCCTTGAATGCCTATGTGGTGGGGTATGTTAGTAAGATGATAGCTAAAGGATGTGTGTGGGGGAAATGTTAGTTGGGGATTAATTTACCTCCTGTGACCTCTGTCCATCAGAGACATGGGCACCAGATGAGGGGTGAATTTGCAATTTCTCATCCATTGATCAAGGTTTCTTTTCAACAAGGTCAGGGATTAGCTCTGCTTCAAGTAGATAGGGACCTTATTCCATAGCATAGGAGTCACCTGGTATTGTTTGTCCTGCAGATGTGCAACTGATCCATCAGAGCTGGATTCAAAGATCCCTTATATACTAGGTATAAATCACCTGTCAGTACCCTGTAGGAGACTGAGTGCAGAGACAGGACCTTAAGGAAATCTGTTTAGGACAGGATATTCATACCCTGGATTCTCCTATTGAGGAACCTTTGAGGGCATTCCAGCTGTTGCAAGTGCCTGGCTGGTTATATGACAAATGGGACATTGTACTCAATGATGGGTCTGATAAGGGCTGAGTAGAGTGGTAGCATAACTTTCTTGGACCTGGATGCCATACCCTTACTTAGGAGTTGGGTGACATTTAATGATTTTCTTACTATCTTGGCTATGTGTTAGTCAAATGCCAGATTACTGTCTACATATGTTCTCATATCCCTAACTATTGGGCCAACTCTTAGGGGTGTTTTATCGATGAAGTAATTAGCTTGGTTGAATGCTTTCCCGAAGGACACTATAATGCATTTCTTTGCATTGAGTTATAATCCATGGCTTTCACACCAGTCATTTGTTTATGTTAGACTTTCTTCTGGATGTCAGTGTCATGGATGAATCTATCATAGCTGGCAGTTTACAGTCCTCTGCGAACTTGGTGAGCCACAGGCCTTTGATATTAGCTTTGATTTCCAAGAAGTAGAAGCCAAATAGCAGCAGGCCCAACACAGATCCCTGGGGTACTCCACTGGTGACTGGTCTCCTGGAGGAGGTATTCTCACTGATCTTGACTTCTTGATCCTATCTGTGATCCAGCTGGCAATACAGCAAGTTATATAGGGATTTATGCCTAGCTCTGAAAGTTTGTCAAAGATACCTGAGTGTGGTATTGTACTGAATGCCTTGGCCAGGTGAAGGTAGGAAGTATGCACAATTTTCTCTTTATCCATAGCCATGGTGACCCTCTTTAAAAAGTCTACCAGGTTAAGTAGGCAATACCTTCCCTTAACAAAGCCAAACTGGTATGGGTGCAGTGTCGTTAGGTTGCCAATATCCTTGTTGATCATTTCCATGATACTTCATTCCATGGCTTTGCATATTAGACTTATCAGACTGATGGGTCTGTAGTTCCTGGGGATCAGTTGATGGTCCACCCCTATAAAGAGGGATGACCATTGCAGCCCTCCATTCACCTGACATGTATCCTATTTAGAGGCTGTAGTTGAAAAGAACCTAAAGTGATCCTGCTAGGTCATGTTTTAGGCTATTTAGAAGGCAACCAGGGATATTATTAGGACACTCTGAAGCACTATTGTTGGCCTTAGTGAGCACCTTCAGGACCTGTGCCCTGTTGATAGCTGTGGGGATATGCTAGAAGGAATTTCACAGTGGGTAGTGGGGGGAGGAGTTAAAGCTAAATTTCTCAGCCATTAGATTTGCTATGTCACCATGACTAGTGAAGGTTGTACCATTTACCACCAGTTCTGCCCACTGTAGAGTATTACCTTTAAGATTCCTGAAGAAGGGCTTGTGATTGTCCTTAGCTTGGGAGGCTATCGTGATCTTGTAATTCACCTTGCTGGATTTTATTAGACCCCTTAGTTTAGTTTTTAGTTGAATCATAGAGCTCTTATATCTGTGAGAGTTGCTCTTTCTGTTTTTGGCCTTACATTTTTTTCTTTTGTTATATAGCCCATTAAGGTAAGGATTCAACCAATGTGGCTTGTTTGTGGTGTTAGATATGAACTTACTTCAGGTAGGTATGACAGCCTCAGTGCAGTCATTTATGTTTGTGCAGGGTTTTTGTAAATAATTCTGCATAAGTAGCTGCGTTCGTAGGGTTTGGGGAGCTGTGAATTTTGCTAAACCATCACTTAGTAAGATGTAGTTTGGTTTAGTATAATTCCTAACTGTTAAGGGTTTAGTTGGGTTTTCTGGATTCCATTTTATTTTGAGGGAGACAACTTTGTGGTCCAACTTCACCAATGTGAATGTGACAATGAGGGGAAGAAGGGGGTGCAATGCTCTCCCATGATGGTGAGTACTAGGTCCAGTATGTTTGATCCTCTGGAGAGTGCACTATCTGGTCAGGGCCAGGAAACACTGTGCCTATGAGTTAGAGGCAGTAAACATTTTCCAGTCTATAAATGGGTAGTTAAAGCCTCACATGAATAAGGTAGTTTGTTGGGATCTGAGTGCTTTAAATAGGTCTAGGTAAGAGTTGTGAGCTTCATGAGACATAGAGGGTGACCTGTCGTCGGCCAGTACATGGGGGGGGGGGGGGGGGGCTTGTCTATGGAGACTTGGACATGGATGAATTCCAGGGCATCATCCTGTTTAACCAGCCTACAGTTGTAGTTACTGCTAACCTAGATTGAGACATCTCCAGCTTTAGCCACTGTCTGTGCTGTTGTTGGTCTAAATGTATAGAAAGCAGTGTAGTCTTCCACTGCTGGAGTACTTTATGTGACTTTAAATCAAGTCTCAGTAACAGGAGAGATGTCTTCTTCACCAGAGTGAGGACAGCTTGAAGTGTGTGTAGTTTCTTGTTTAGGCTCCTAGCACTGAAAAGTAACACCTAAAGGTTGATTTGAGGTTTTTTTCTATTTTGGTAGTTTTGCCATTTTTGACTTTGTCTAAAAAGGCTGAAAGATGATAAAATTTTAGCCAATATCTTAAAGCCCAGAGTGGATAGGTGCAGACCATCACTGGTAATGCAAAGTAGTCTCTTAAGCATGTCCTCCCATGTTGATAGACATTGGATTCCCCTGTAGTGACACAAGAAACTAAACCAGTTATTGAACACAATAATATTCTGTTCATACTGTGGCATCATCCTTGGTGAAGGTAGAATGATACTCAATGCAAGGCATGTACCTATCTGTGATGCATATTCAGAGAGCTCCATAATGTCTCTTTTCATATAGTCTATTGAGGTATTTGTCAGGTCATTTACATCAACATGCACTATGATAAAGTCATATTAATACATGCGGTGCAATGACCTGAGTGTGTGCATGATATTGCTGATCCTATCTCAAGATAGGCAACTAACCATTATCTTCTCCTTGTCCATGCTGGTGAGAGGATCATCTGTATGTTGTACAATAGAATCCCCATGACAAAAGTACTAGGTAAAGTGTTTGCTTGCCATATTGGCTTTGTTCTTGGTAGATCATTGGGTGTAGGCTTATGTGTAGTGTTAAGTGTTGCCTTTAGTGTGTGCTTTAGTCATTGCTGAAGGTAGGTGTTGCAGTTTGATGGCTTAGGAGGTCTTTGAGGTTTGGAGAGGTTTATTTTAAGTACCTCAGCATGACAAGGTCTATGTTTGTGGTGAGCAGTATGTGTGAAGGATATAGCATGTGTCTGTGTTTTTGATAACTTTGTAAGTGAGAATTTTGCCTCCAGGGATGTTATGTATGTGCATCTCTCGCATACGGTGTAGTTTCTTTAGGGAGTAAAAATGTGTTTGAATACATGAGACAATTACTATGTTGTCTCAGGATGCCCATATCTGCCAAGCTGGCCCCAGAGACATAAGGAATTGTGAAGCCATGTTTTTGGACCTGTTTTTAGGTTGGACTACTAGGGTTTAGGGTCTCAGTTTTACAAGGGTCACCTGAGTGTTGTCTAGGGTAAAAACTAGATGTCAGATAGTGCTACAACCTTACCATTGTATGAAATCATTTGGTTGCCATAAGCTTAGCTCCACACAAAGCCTTTCTGTGTTACTGGTTAAAGTGCTAAAAACTAGCTTTACAGGTTTGCTACTATACAGAGTACTGCTAACCACCACCGAATAGTGAACAGCTCTGTGAAAATGTGCCTAATTTATAGCAGACAGAAAAAGCAGAAAACCAATTTGTGAGCCCTCTGTCCAATAAATGACTACACTTTAAGCTCTCTGGAGTGTCTAGGGAGACCAGGTAAATACCTTCTGCTACAAGATGGATGATCCTGGGACTTATTAATGTAGAAGTACAGCAAAAGTGGCTCTCAAGTGCAGATTAGCTCTCAAGTGCAGATTAACTCCCAACTAAGTCCCTAAAAAGCCCTCTGGCTAATGAAACAATCTCACTTAAAGCCTCTCTCTATGTTTCTCAACTTGGACTGACCAGGCTTCTTTACTATGCCACTAGAATAGCAGGCCCAATTTCTTAATGCAAAAACACAGTTTTGTTGCCCAAAAGTGAAAAGGAGACCAGCACTCGGCGGCAGCAGGATAAAATTATATTTATTTAAGGTTGCAAAAGTCAACCTAACTCAATATGCACAAACCGGTTTCGGCTGTTGTAGCCTTTTTCAATGTGACTTATCCAAAAACATAAAATTCCAAAAAAACATATTGCATCCTTGTTCTCCATTTATATCCACAACTTAAAGTGGTATTGCCCATTTCTATATTTGTATGCAGAGACATAGTGAAACATATTTGTTGAACATATTTACATGCTTATAAATACTTACTTATTTGAAATATATTATAAAGCTTGTGTAATTGGCCCATGCTCATTAAACATATATTGTAAACATATTTATTAAACATATATTATAGTATCACTATCAGGCAGGCAAACATCCAATCAGTTGATATCTATATAATATATATCAATATTAAGAGAACCAACAACAGGCCAAAACACAAAAAAATATATGTGGACACATATATATATATATATATATATATATATATATATATATATATATATTTATATTTATATGTGTACATTTTCATGGGTAAAGGTATACCACATGACTCTGGTCCACATTTCACCTTAATATTTTACATTATAATCCCCAAATATCAAACATTCAGGGTAAACAATAATATGCTTCAACATAATAAATATATTAATCATATGCATATTAATTGTCTTTTGCCTCTAAGTATGATATAAATATGTAAACATTTAGGGCTACAGTTTACATTAGCCTTATTAGGCATGATATTATCAGGGGTTAATAAATTTGTTTAAAAAATATGTTTAATAAATATGTTTACAATATATGTTTAATGAGCATGGGCCAATTACACAAGCTTTATAATATATTTCAAATAAGTAAGTATTTATAAGCATGTAAATATGTTCAACAAATATGTTTCACTATGTATAAAAAGTTATATCAGTTTTATCATATTCAATACAATATACTGCATAAGTACTCTGCATACAAATATAGAAATGGGCAATACCACTTTAAGTTGTGGGTATAAATGGAGAACCAGGATGCAATATGGTTTTTTGGAATCTTATGTTTTTGGATAAGTCACATTGAAAAAGGCTACAACAGCCGAAACCGGTTTGTGCATATTGAGTTAGGTTGACTTTTGCAACCTTAAATAAATATAATTTTATCCTGCTGCCGCCGAGTGCTGGTCTCTCTTTTTTGTTTGAGTATTCATGGTTTGGACCGTGCACCAACAGTCCTACGTGCATGCCTTGGTTCTTTTCAAAAGTGAAAAGGAACCAACTAACTACAAGAAACAGTTGTCACTTTAAGCTCCCTTGTGTGTTTCTCAGCTCATACAGTCCAGGCTACCTTTCTACTCCCACTAGAATTGCAGTCCCACCCTGCTTAATGTAAAAACACACTTTAGATAGACAAAACTGAACAGCTATCAGAAGCAAGTCAAATAACTAACTACGACAAGGAATTCTCACTTTAAGCCTCCCACCGTGCATTTTCCAACTTGGACAAACGAGGCTACCTTTTTACTGCCACTAGAATTGCAGTCTCAGTCTTCTAAATGTAAAAACATACTTTAGGTGGCTACAACTGAAAAGTTACCTGAAAAAAGTCTAACATCAGGTTATAAGTATTTGTAAGGCAATTCAAGAGCAGACAAACCAGCATTAAGGAGCACATACACTTCAAGGTAATTTCAAAGTACACTAACAGTCTAAGGGGAATGCCTTCCCAGTTTCTTCTGTCAGTAACTAGTAAGATGACAGAGGGGAAAAGACAAGGAGGAGCTTCCAGGCCCAGCTATACAGCAGGGGCAGTCAGCCCCAAAGCCTCCAAGTATAAAACCAAAACAGCAATAGGGACAGTGGGAGGGGAAAAAACACCTAGGCCTAGCACAGAAACCAAAAAGTAATGCAGACTATAAAATGCCTTAAATTAATAGCTTTAACATCAGATAAAGGGCAAAAAACTCCACTCAAAACTGATTTAAATGGTAAGATAAGTGCAGTAATAAATCTTCTTTAAACGTACTTCTCTGAATGCAAATATTTAGTCCAAATGTACTCCAAATGTGTCTGTATCAGCTTGTAGCAGACTCAACATTGCTGTGCTGTGCTTGCCAAGTTTTGTTACACCCATGCCTTTGTTAGCATTTGTATTACTTTAGAATTGCTGTACTGCACCTCTTGGTCTTGTGGTACACATGCTTGTATGCTGTGTTGATTTTTGCCTCTGCTGGTACAGTTTTACTTTTGAATTGTTATACTGGGCTTGCTACTTCTGTGGCGTCATGCATATATTCTGCATTATTTCTGCATTTTTGTACCACTTCTAAATCATAGTACTGCATTCACTAGTCTTGTGGCAGCTAATATCATACTGTGTACACAGTACATGGTTCTACATTTTCCCAATGTATGAATAGCATTTAATTGTCTAACTAATTAGTGGCACCCAAATAAATATTCATTAACCAGTACATGCATAGTTATACCATACAGCTAATTTAATTTTGTTTTTGCCTGCATGCTATCCAAACCACTATTGCTATATATCTGTTGCCATAGCATCCTGAACCATTATTGCTGAACCTCTCCCCCATCAGATCAGTTACTGCAGTTGGCATAGTACCCAGTCATACTGAACTCTTTCCCCCATCAAATTTCCTGACACCGTGAAACCAGAAACTTCATTTTTACATCTGTTGCCAAAATGCTAAAATCAGGTGTCATGAGGCAGTGTAGTAATTGCTTCATGTTGCTTTACAACTTATTGAAGTTACTTAACACTAAGTGTACTTGTGAGAAGTAAATAATTATTTAAACTTAAGGCAAATGTCTCATGTATTTGGTTGCCAGAGTTTACAATACCTGTACATCACCATACCACAACACTAACATTAAGCCCACATATACTGCAGTACTATCTAAATCCCTTCTTTTGCCTCTTAGATGTCCTACCTACATAATGCACTAAGACAGAAACCTTTACAACACATTCACACCTCCCCTAGCATGCATGCTGTCAACACCCCCAGTTGATATAGTTCTTACCACCACACTTCTAACTGTCACCATAAGCAATAATCACCTAAGCTGCATTCCTAAGTCATTACTGTTGCGTGAACATGCTATTTCAGTCTCACCTAGTATTAAACATTTTTAGTCATGAATTGCAGAATGACATCACATACATCTGGTCATCTGACTTGATTCTCATACAACCCACCATTGCTAGACACTGCAAGGATTTAGCACCTATGAGTCAATGGTACACACAGAGAGCCTTGCTAAGATCTACTGCAGCTCTTGGAAGTCATAAAACCATAAAACACTTCCACTCTCCATACAGAGCTAATAAATCATACTTCTTACAGACGTTGCTTCTCTGGCTTCATTCAAAACTGTGAGATAACATCTTTATGGCCTATGCACAGTAATTTAATTTCTTACTATTTTTAAAGTTTGAGATTAACCTCTTCTCTTCCAGTATTATATGTTCATAGGTTCATAGGTTCATAGGTTTATACTAGGCTATCTGCCCTAAGGCATTTATAAGCCTAGCCCAAATTTTTGTGGCTTACGCCACCCCTTATATGAAAAAATACTGTGCCCATTAGTTTGTTGTGCCTCTGTCCAGCAGTGACACAGAGATGATTCCAGGGGTAAACCTACGATCTCCCATCCACAGGTCTAGATTTCTCTTGAACAGAGTCAGCGAGGTGCTCTGCCTCACATGGACTGGGATTTTATTCCACAGCATAGGGAGTCTCTGAGTGATAAATCTATCCCTCCAGCACGTCCTATTTATATCTGTGCTAAGGTTTAAGTCGCTTGCTCTAGTGGTTTTGGTGGATTTGGATTTTTGAGGTGGAGCATGTCCATTAATTCGGGTTGGACATGGCCTTGTATGTCAGGCACATGTCACCTCTGAGCAGACGGTATGCGACTGAGTAGAGCTGGAGTTTCTTCAATCTGGCAGCATATGACAGATTTTGGAGTCCTTTATCCTTTTGGTGAGGAACTTTTGGGGTCTCTCCAATTGCTGCAGATGTCGGGTGAGATACATCCCGAATGGGGCATTGTACTCGATCATTGGTCTGATAAGTGAAGAGTACAGGGGAACAATGACCTCACTAGATCTGGATGTGAATCCTTCATGATCAGGTGGGCAATGTAGAAGGTCTTTCTAACCACTTTAGCAATGTGAGTGTCAAAGAAAGGCCACTGTCAACCTGGGTCCCCAGGTCCCTGATAACCTCTTCTGTGCTTAGTGGATTGCCACCTATATGGTAGCTTGGGGTTACCTTGTTTTTCCCGAAGGGTATGACTATACATTTTTGGCGTTTAACTTCAGGCCATGGCTCTGGCACCAGCTATCTGTTTCCGTGAGTCCCTTCTGAAGGATATCCGTGTCCGATGCACTTTCCACTATGGCCCAGTTTGCAGTCGTCTGCAAACTTTGTCAGCCAAAGTCCTCCCATGCTGGCCTGTACTTCTGT
The DNA here is from genome assembly GCF_019279795.1 of Protopterus annectens. Taxonomy (NCBI): domain Eukaryota; kingdom Metazoa; phylum Chordata; order Ceratodontiformes; family Protopteridae; genus Protopterus; species Protopterus annectens. The sequence continues at coordinate 404,684,169 of NC_056734.1, read as the reverse complement.
GAAGTAGATGGCAAACAATATTTAGCCAAGGACCGAGCCCTGTGGGACACCACTTGTGACCAGCTTGGAGTCTGACACAGCGCCAGCAACTCTAACCCTGTGGGTTCTGTCCTTAAGCCAGTTTGCAACCCATCTTGTGACATATGGGTTTACATTTAAGCTGGTAAGTTTTTCTACAATACCCGAGTGGGGTATTGTGTCGAAAGCCTTTGCAAGGTCAAGGTAGGCTGTATGGACTGCCTTTCCCTCATCAATGGCCTTGGTGACTGTTTGAAGAAGTCGACCAAGTTCAAAAGGCATGATCTTCCCTTGACAAAGCCAAACTGGGTCGGGTCCAATGTCTGCAAGTCCCCTATATCTTTGTTTATGAGCTCCATTATGATCCTCTCCATAGCTTTGCAGACTAGACTTGTTAAGCTTATGGGGTAATTACCAGGGTCCGTGAGGCCGCCTTTGTGGAGTGGGACCACAGTTGCCGTACGCCACTCCTTGGGCACGTATCCTGTGGTAAGGCTGAGATTAAACAGCTGCCTTATGTGCGGTGTTAATTCCTCATTTAGCTCGTGTAGCACACAGCCGGGGACACCATCCGGTCCCACTGATGTTGTGTTTTTAGCTTTAGAGAGAGCAGCTTTCACCTGCGCATTTGAGATGTCCGGGAGGCTACACTCGGCTGGGATAGTTATCTCTCCTTTAGGGGGGGAGAGGGGGGTGAAGTTTGCACTGAACCTGTCTGCCAGTATGTTGGCAATGTCTGTGGGTTCAGTGATTTTTGTATCATTTTGGACTAATTCTGAGCATATCTGGGAGTTTCCACCCAGGTTAAAACATATACATTTAGTCAGTTACAATAATGCATGTATATTTCTTTTTCTGAGTAGCAGGGCACACTGTTGGTACATTTTTAACACAAGCAGCTTTACAAACACATTTTTTAGCACAAGCGTCTGTACAAATCAGTCTGATGTATGAATGGCATATAATTCTTTATAAAATTCCAGCTAGCTGTGCTGGCATATGTTACACATCCACTGCCCTACTTCTCCTGGCATAGCTGGCAATAACTCACATCGTAACAACTTATACCACTGATTTCTATTTATTTTATTTTATTTTACATTTTTTCACTGGTAACATTTGACTAAGCAGCAATAACCCCTTTCCAGTGGAGGCTTGGGGAGAAAAGCTCCAAAGCAAGAAATTTAATATTACATAAGAATAAAGAGGCTTAAATATTTTACAGAATTATACACCGTACACAAGAGTAACCAGGGGTAACCATTTCAAATGTTGGGACCCGCTACAGCAAATCTCAAAACATGAAGACTAAATGGCCAACAGAACAGACTTACATATGCCAAGGTGTAGATGGCATGTCTCAGAGTATCCCCTTTTCTATGAGTTATGGCAATCTGAAAATTGGGATATATGTATATGTATATGTAATATATGGTTTACTATCAAAAGTTTGATTGCACTTCACCGTCTCGTTACATTGTCGATCCATGTCCATGAAATCTGAATTGCCCAATTGCCAAAAACACCACTTGTTTTGACAATGTGACATTCACAATTTTGATGGTAAGCCGTAATATATATGTATATGAGTGAAGTACAGGGGTGCTTGCTCCCCCTGTAAAACAAAAAGTTTAAAGGAGAAGAGTGAGCTTTGAGCTTCACTTTTCTCCTTGACACACACATATATATATATATATATATATATATATATATATATATATATATATATATATATATATATATATATATATATATATATATTTTGGCTTGTCAGCACTCAGGATATTGATTGCCACTATTTCAATGGGGACCCATAAACAGGTTTAACACGCATAGATAAAATTATTTAGATACAATTACTCAAAAGTAGATCCTATGTAAGATTCAAAGTTATGTACAATTACAAGAACCCTTACAAAAAATATATATTGAAACATCTGTTTCCAGCTGCCATAAAGACAATGCCAAATTTGAAACATGACCCTGAGATAGAATCATACTATCAACACATTTTACAATAAAAGGGAAATAACTGCTGTCCGTAAGAAATAAACTCTACTCACTCCATATAGACGTTACCTCAAACAATATGAAAAGATCTCAGACAAATGATTAACACATGCAAAGCTAAACAGGAATTAAATATTGCCACCTCCTCCAAAGATATCCAAAGATATCTGCAAAATATTTTTTTGCTATGTCAGGAATGCTAGAAGTAGCAGTTAGTACTGAGTCAGTGACAAATAGCTCCACCTACTCTGACCAGGAAGACATCTTAAAGATATCAATGCATACATTTAATTAAAAATTCTCCCCATCCCCTCCATGATGTTCTCTCACTTCATTCAGTCCATGCTGCCACCTATAACCACCCTAAAGCTAGCCTTAAAAGTCATCTCCAAAATCAATAATGGTAGCTTATAGGCCTAGGCAATAGGCTCCCTCCTTGTTAGCATAAAATGCTGCTTCACTTTTGCCTTTTATTTTTATTCAGCCTTAATATGTCCAAAGGTTACTTGCCGATGATCTGGAGGATAGCTATTGTCATATGTGATTGTCAGTGAGGCAACAGGTAGCATAGTCAAGTTTGGTACTGAAAAAAAGAGAAGTTTATGAGCTACATTACCATTCCAGCTAATTGGATTGGCATTAGGGAAGCATTGCATTCCTGAGTGTGTTGTTCTTAAGATGAAATGTTAAACTCTGATACCATTTGCTTGAGTTGATGGTATCTCAGGTGGATGTAAAAGATCCCACAGCACCATTTGAAAAAATTAGGAAAGTTCACCAATGCATTGGCCAAATTTTCCCAATTAATGGAAATATTACTTTGGGTCTCCCCTGAAAACAGGCCACTAGTCTATTGGGATGAACCTGGTCAACAAAGGATAAATAAATGAATGCCTTAAAATGGGTGGTCCCACTATTGACTCAGGGAACTTTAGCCAAATTAACTTTACTGGCATCATTTGTAAAGTAATGGAATGTATAATTTTGGAGCTCATAAACAATGATATTGGAAGCTTACAAGACCTCTGTCTTTACCAATCTGGCTTTGTGAAAGGTAGGTCCTACTTACTAAATCTGGTGGATTTCTTTGAAATCATCACTGAAGCATTACTTGATGGCAAGTCATTGGTAGCACAGTCTCACTGATATGGGAGGACAGCAGTGTCATCCCTCAGAGGTCTACTTTGAGGTCGCTTCTTTTTGGCATGTATTTTACTGATGTCCAAGCTGATGTCTAGGATCTCTGGATGACTAGTTTTGCTGATATCTGCAAACTTAAAATTCTCAACTCTTCAAAATGACGTCCTCCAAAAAGACCTACCACACGCAAACGTAGTCTCAGGATAATGAGCTTACATTCATTGCAAAGAAATACAGTATTTTCCCTTTTGAACGGTAAGATTGCTCCTGTGTCTACCTCAGAAATGATGATAACCTCCTTAACATAGATATGGTAATAAGAGCTCTAGGAACATCTGTGCACAAGTAACTCTTCTTTTGATCACTGCATGTCAAGTATTATTAGGAAATCCTTCTACCTGTTAGTTATAATAACTAAAGATATATCCTCCAGCTCCAAGGAAGTTATTGTCTATCTCTCCTCCTCCTTTATTATATGCATCATAGAATATAATGCTCACACTGGTATGTATGCATCCAGGCATATCACCCATCTAGAAATATTACAATGTGTCCTCATCAATAAAATTCCATCTATGAGTTCCATAAGCCAGATTTGAAGATACCTCTCCCAAAAAGAATCCTGTGCCATATAATAAGCTCTCTTTTCATATTAAACAAAGCAGCTTCCTAAATCACCTTAAATCCAGCCTGGATAAGTGAAATGGAATCTCTACATTTAGCATACACCCTATGAATCTACCATCTCATTAGAAGTCAGAATACAAGATTTTTAAAAATACTAAAATAAGTAGCTGTTTCTTTTTTTATATTTGTGGGGAATGTTCTTCAAATTGACTTTTGATGGTTAATGAATTTTTAATGTACTTTCCTTATGAGGTTAACCCATTTTCAGAGTTTGCTTTACAGTCCAATGAGAACTCTCTGGTTAGCATCACTGAATTTGCCTCAGATCTTCAGTTTATAGAAGTTCAAATGTTAAGTGTCAATAAATTGTTAAGAGATATTTCCAGTTTTGGCCACACAGAGTTTGATGTCCTATGCCCTACGTTCCTATTTGCTTATAACACTTTCTTTATTAAACCAATCAGGACACTATCAATTTATCCATCACTCCTGGAGTCTTTCCTGAGCTCTGGATATTTTTAATCATCTCAAATTATCCAAAAATGGACAGAAATGCAATATTGAATTATTTGGGCCAGTTTCTCTTCTTTCCCCATTACCTATAGTTTAGGAGAAGTCAATGACATCTAATATAAACGTACATATTAGTGGATATGGACTATTAAGTGATCAATAGCATGGCTTTAGAAAAGGCCATACTACAATATTCCCACTGTTGTCAACACAAATGAAGTGTTAGGGCAATAGATGATGATAAACTGGTATTCATTAAATTAGAAAAAGGTCTTTGATTTGGTCTGGGAGGATTATCTACTTAATGGGATGGCTGTGTATGACCTGATAAACTTAACATACAATGGTTTGTGACTTCCTGAAAATAGATTAGTTAGGGTAACCCTTAACACGGGTTTGCAAGTATGCCCTGCTGGATATGATATACATCGGGGGTCAGCTCTAAGTTCCCTACTACTCACAATCTTTTCAATGTTCTTTTGTGTTGGGTATATCAGTATCATCCTATACCCAGGTGACATTTTTATTTGGATCTTTAATCAAACCCACTCTTAAACACCAATAAAATACCAAACAGTCTGTGGCAACTTTTCTTTTGGCTGCAACAGTTGAGGGAACAGGACAGTAATCTCTGAAAGATCAAAATATACAATCTGGTACTGAGAAAAGGCTTGGTATGGTAAAGAAGGACTGAGAATTATTAGTCCTGAGTTGGACACTCTGGAGTGTGAACAGGCCTACAAATATCTTGGAGTTGAGTTAGATCCAGGATTCATGCTTAATATATGCAATCAAGTTTTAATAGAACACTCTCTATTAGGGCCTTTGCCGAAAGATCTCAGAACTCCTTACAGTTTGTGAAAAGGATCTTAATTCCTTCCCTAGAATATACTACCATTACCACAATATCAGCAGAAACCTTAACAGGCCACATCTAACAGAAAACAAACTCTGCATCTCTATTACAGTGAGCCTCATAGCTTATATCACTGTACTGTTTATACTTGTTTATAATTTTCTCTAAGAACAAAAGCTCTTCAAATTGCACTGCAATTTCTAGGTAGGTTAATTGTGATGAATAAAGTCTCTCTGCAAATCTTATTAGCCTCAAAAAACTGCCCAGAATCAAAAGAACCAAGATATCTATTGTAGATGTCTTACACATTCCACTCTAGTCCCTAGTGTGTATCTTTAGAGCCATCTCTGCCCATGGTCCTCAGACTTGGAAATCACTTCCTAAAGAAGCTTCCTGCAAATGCATGTGTTTGGTCATCTAGTTCCTCTTACTAAGGCTAGTTCTTTCTTCTCTGTCTGGTGGATCTATTGTCAAGCTGCATAACACAAAGGGTATGATTGGGTCACTGATCATAACTAGCATATTATGTGATTGAGACACGAATGCCAAGAAATGCACCTTGAGTGTGAAACGTGAGAGGAAAATGTTACATCTCTGTGTAGAACACAGCATGTTATAATCTAAGACCCGATCATAATTCAGTGTAGTACATGGAGCTTTATCTGCTCCATGTACTAGTAGTTACAGTAAAAAAAAGTATGGGGAGCACAAAGTGTTTGAAAGTTGGTAAACAACCTTAGCATTGTTAAAGATACAGTAGGCAGAAACAAAATGTCCCTCTGAAGAGCTAACTGTTAATCACTTTGTTCTATCACTCTTTTTAAGTGTGGAAGAGGGGCATTCTAATAGACTTTAAAAAACTGTTTTCCTATACAGGATCAAACCCTTCCTCACCTCTTTTGCAAGAACCACTATCACTCGGTTCCACCTACTTTCTACCCTCCTCTATGCCCCCCCCCTTCACTAACCTGAACTAAGACACTCTTACCAAACTTGCTAGTTGTTACAACCATTATTGCTAGATCTGCTAGAGGTGCTACCTCTAGGACCCACCATTGTATCAACCTAACTCAACTAGGATGGCTGGAGTGGCTCAATCTTCTCCGATACAACCAACTTGTAATAACCCACAAAATACTATATCAACCCGAAAAAACACCAGCACTAAATAAGATCATCAAACCATAAAGCAACCTCTGGTCACTACGCTCTGCTGACAAACTGCTGGTACAAACAACTAAGAACATAAATCTAGCCGGGAACTCTCTATTCGCTAACTCAGTAGGCAAAACTTGAAATATGCTACCTGCCAAACGTACTCACCAAGCCTCCTTAAACTTCCAGCAGCATTGGCAATGTCCCTCCTTAAACCCTGACTAATCACCACTCACTGTTCTTGCAAACTCTCCCCAAGCATTTCAATCATATACTCTAATAAGTGTATGGATTCCTGATGGGACTTAGCCCATAACTGCGTGTATTATTGTCTGAAACTGAAGCTGCATGATTTTAATGTTGTCTACTATGTTTTATCTATGTTTGTCACCCTACTGAAAACTGCATATTATACTTATCTCTAAATGTTTCTGTTGTTTCAAATGTATTTGTACTCTGATTTCTGGAGCTTTTCTCCCCGGGTCTCTGCTGAAAATGGACATATATCCACTCGGACTTTCCTGGTAAACAAATGTAAAATAAAATAAATAATAAAATAAATTTATGCTGCTGTTCTCAGCTGGACAGCCATGTCCCAAACATGAAATCTGATTGTAAGCATTGCTGTGATTGGGTGTCACCCTGTGTCAGCACTTAATATGTTCTTCTTCCCAGTATCAGAGCACAAACATGTTGCTCTACATAACACACCAGTATGAAAATACTCATTTGTAGAGTTGTGTTTTGCTATACACTAGTCTAATACTTATTGTTAATTCATTCTTGTTTGTGAACTGTAGTTTTTCCTTGCATTATGTATTACTATAATCTGGGAAGGACTGAACTAAGACCTTTTTGTTCATCTCATCTGTATATAAATGGGTTCACTTCAAAATCCTGAAAGCTCAAAATCCAGAACCTCAAAATCCTGAACTCAAAATCCTGAAAGCTCAAAATACTGAAAACTCATAATACTGAAAAATGCACAGGACACCAACACTGACTGTACTGCAGCAGAAATACATACAGAAACAAAGAAAACATAAGAAAAGATAAACCATATCAGTCTAAACCAACTAGATGCGGGGGGGGGGGGGGGTGTCTGTCTAAAACATGCTTATATCTCTTGATGTAATACACCGACAGCCTCATTCATCTCCACAGATGTGAGCTCTCCTTAATGTGCAAGTGTTTTCTCAGGATATTCCTTTATATCCAGAACCATATCCTTTAGTTGCTTCATATTTTCCTTTACCAGCAAACTGCACATTTTCACTATGCAACTGAAAAGGTGGTACAGGTACATCTTAAGTATAATGGGGAAACCAGAACCTTTTAGCACTTGCAAACTCTGACACCTCTGCCAACATTTTCATGCAGTGACCTTGATATGTTCTTTTTTGCGGAGAGTTGAAATTTGCTATATTCCTATATTCCTATTTTAAGTCTTCAGTTTTTTTTTCATGTTAGTTCAAGTCAATGCCACTGGATGGCAGAAAATACCATATATGTATCTTCTTCCATAGAAATGCCTCATTGCCATGTAAAAACAAGTACCCTAATACATTTTTTAAATATATGCACACTCTTTATACTGTGCATGTGTCTGACTGCACATTATCAAGCTGTTTTTGCACTGTGCTTGTCTTCACTTTTTCTTATAATTTTATTTTCAGGAATACTGCTGCTGATCACACATGAAATCATCACACTCTAGCACGCACATAACCACAGTCTCACTTATTTTGTGTGTCATATCTTTCCATTTCTTCTTCCTGAGCTGCTTTTTAGTCAGAATTTACTACTCCTAGAAATTGGCTTCTGAAAAAGCGATGCCGTTTTCCTAGGATGAAGACCCTCAGGTTAAAAACCCGCCATCTAATTTATGTCTCTCCTCTTCCCTTTGTTACTAAGTACTGTATAATGTGCACTTTACACATTAGCACTTCACCGTCTATGTTCTTTATTTTTTATACTGTATGTTCTT